>NC_056741.1:417960367-418150367 GCF_019279795.1 Protopterus annectens
ACCACACTATCAGTACAGCCAAACAGGGCTAATTGCCCAGTAATGCCAATAGTGCACTCCGCTACTGGGGGGGGTGCTAGGGTGTGTGTAATTGCAAGTGTGAGAGAACAGTTCCTTTTGGCAACTACTACAATACACCAGATGCTGCATATTCCCCAGTAAACACAGGTGATGTCACCACACTATCAGTACAGCCAAACAGGGCTAATTGCACAGTAATGCCAATAGTGCACTCCCCTACTGGGGGGGGGGTGGTAGGGTGTGTGTAATTGCAAGTGTGAGACAACAGTTCCTTTTGGCAACTACTACAATACACCAGATGCTGCATATTCCCCAGTAAACACAGGTGATGTCACCACACTATCAGTACAGCCAAACAGGGCTAATTGCCCAGTAATGCCAATAGTGCACTCCGCTACTGGGGGGGGGGTGGTAGGGTGTGTGTAATTGCAAGTGTGAGAGAACAGTTTCTTTTGGCAACTACTACAATACACCAGATGCTGCATATTCCCCCCAGTAAACACAGGTGATGTCACCACACTATCAGTAAAGCCAAACAGGGCTAATTGCCCAGTAATGCCAATAGTGCACTCCGCTACTGGGGGGGGTGGTAGGGTGTGTGTAATTGCAAGTGTGAGAGAACAGTTCCTTTTGGCAACTACTACAATTTACCAGATGCTGCATATTCCCCTTAGTAAACACAGGTGATGTCACCACACTATCAGTACAGCCAAACAGGGCTAATTGCCCTTTAATGCCAATAGTGCACTCCGCTACTGGGGGGGGGTGGTGGTAGGGTGTGTGTAATTGCAAGTGTGAGAGACCAGTTCCTTTTGGCAACTACTACAATACACCAGATGCTGCATATTCCCCCAGTAAACACAGGTGATGTCACCACACTATCAGTACAGCCAAACAGGGCTAATTGCCAAGTATTGCCAATAGTGCACTCCGCTACTGGGGCGGGGTGGTAGGGTGTGTGTAATTGCAAGTGTGAGAGAACAGTTCCTTTTGACAACTACTACAATACACCAGATGCTGCATATTCCCCCAGTAAACACAGGTGATGGGCGGTAGTAGGGTGTGTGTAATTGCAAGTGTGAGAGAACAGTTCCTTTTGGCAACTACTACAATACACCAGATGCTGCATATTCCCCCAGTAAACACAGGTGATGTCACCACACTATCAGTACAGCCAAACAGGGCTAATTACCCAGTAATGCCAATAGTGCACTCCGCTACTAGGGGGGTGGCGGTGGTAGGGTGTCTGTAATTGCAAGTGTGAGGGAACAGTTCCTCTGGGCAACTACTACAATACACCAGATGCTGCATATTCCCCTAGTAAACACAGGTGATGGGGGGTAGTAGGGTGTGTGTAATTGCAAGTGTGAGAGAACAGTTCCTTTTGGCAACTACTACAATACACCAGATGCTGCATATTCCCCCAGTAAACACAGGTGATGTCACCACACTATCAGTACAGCCAAACAGGGCTAATTGCCCAGTAATGCCAATAGTGCACTCCGCTGCTGGGGGGGTGGGTGGTAGGGTGTGTGTAATTGCAAGTGTGAGAGACCAGTTCCTTTTGGCAACTACTGCAATACACCAGATGCTGCATATTCCCCCAGTAAACACAGGTGATGGGGGGTAGTAGGGTGTGTGTAATTGCAAGTGTGAGAGAACAGTTCCTTTTGGCCACTACTACAATACACCAGATGCTGTATATTCCCCCAGTAAACACAGGTGATATCACCACACTATCAGTACAGCCAAACAGGGCTAATTGCCCAGTAATGCCAATAGTGCACTCCGCTACTGGGGGGTAGGGTGTGTGTAATTGCAAGTGTGAGAGAACAGTTCCTTTTGGCAACTACTACAATACACCAGATGCTGCATATTCCCCAGTAAACACAGGTGATGTCACCACACTATCAGTACAGCCAAACAGGGCTAATTGCCCAGTAATGCCAATAGTGCACTCCACTACTGGGGGGGGGTGGTAGGGTGTGTGTAATTGCAAGTGTGAGAGAACAGTTTCTTTTGGCAACTACTACAATACACCAGATGCTGCATATTCCCCTGTAAACACAGGTGATGTCACCACACTATCAGTACAGCCAAACAGGGCTAATTGCCCAGTAATGCCAATAGTGCACTCTGCTACTGGGGGGGTGGTAGGGTGTGTGTAATTCCAAGTGTGAGAGAACAGTTCCTTTTGGCAACTACTACAATACACCAGGTGCTGCATATTCCCCCAGTAAACACAGGTGATGTCACCACACTATCAGTACAGCCAAACAGGGCTAATTGCCCAGTAATGCCAATAGTGCACTCCGCTACTGGGGGGTGGTAGGGTGTGTGTAATTGCAAGTGTGAGAGAACAGTTCCTTTTGGCAACTACTACAATACACCAGATGCTGCATATTCCCCCAGTAAACACAGGTGATGGGGGGTAGTAGGGTGTGTGTAATTGCAAGTGTGAGAGAACAGTTCCTTTTGGCAACTACTACAATACACCAGATGCTGCATATTCCCCCAGTAAACACAGGTGATGTCACCACACTATCAGTACAGCCAAACAGGGCTAATTGCCCAGTAATGCCAATAGTGCACTCCGCTACTGGGGGGGTGGTAGGGTGTGTGTAATTGCAAGTGTGAGAGAACAGTTCTTTTTGGCAACTACTACAATACACCAGATGCTGCATATTCCCCCAGTAAACACAGGTGATGGGGGGTAGTAGGGTGTGTGTAATTGCAAGTGTGAGAGAACAGTTCCTTTTGGCAACTACTACAATACACCAGATGCTGCATATTCCCCCAGTAAACACAGGTGATGTCACCACACTATCAGTACAGCCAAACAGGGCTAATTGCCCAGTAATGCCAATAGTGCACTCCGCTACTGGGGGGGGGGTGGTAGGGTGTGTGTAATTGCAAGTGTGAGAGAACAGTTCCTTTTGGCAACTACTACAATACACCAGATGCTGCATATTCCCCCAGTAAACACAGGTGATGTCACCACACTATCAGTACAGCCAAACAGGGCTAATTGCCCAGTAATGCCAATAGTGCACTCCGCTACTGGGGGGTGGTAGGGTGTGTGTAATTGCAAGTGTGAGAGAACAGTTCCTTTTGGCAACTACTACAATACACCAGATGCTGCATATTCCCCCAGTAAACACAGGTGATGTCACCACACTATCAGTACAGCCAAACAGGGCTAATTGCCCAGTAATGCCAATAGTGCACTCCGCTACTGGGGGTGGTAGGGTGTGTGTAATTGCAAGTGTGAGAGAACAGTTCCGTTTGGCAACTACTACAATACACCAGATGCTGCATATTCCCCCAGTAAACACAGGTGATGTCACCACACTATCAGTACAGCCAAACAGGGCTAATTGCCCAGTAATGCCAATAGTGCACTCCGCTACTGGGGGGGGGGGTGGTAGGGTGTGTGTAATTGCAAGTGTGAGAGAACAGTTCCTTTTGGCAACTACTACAATACACCAGATGCTGCATATTCCCCCAGTAAACACAGGTGATGTCACCACACTATCAGTACAGCCAAACAGGGCTAATTGCCCAGTAATGCCAATAGTGCACTCCGCTACTGGGTCTATTACCACTGTCAGAGCACAGATAGGTATGTTTTGGAAACCCACAACTGCCACGTGTGGTTGTGTCACACAATATGACCATGTGTGTGTTGTTGTTCATAACAATGCATGACATTGCTTAAACTAGCAATGGCAATGCACACATGATGTATGTGTGTGACATACACATATATACCTGTGATCTTCAGTAGTTACCATGTCTGACACGTGCCTCAAGTGGATAAATGGTATTTGCAATGCATAACATTATGACTGTGTCTTACTGTGCAGGGGCTGCATGCGGTGTGTGTATATACAGTGTGAGTTGTATATGGTATAATCCCAACAGCAGGGGATACACATCTGGTCTGGGCCATATAGTCTACATGTAGTCGATGAACAGGTGCTGCGTGTTCCCACCTGTTGTGGGAGTGGTAACATGTTGTTCCACTGCAATTCAGTGACTACATGCTGGGAACCTTTCAGCTAGTGTGTTGTAGCTACAGTAATGCTCACACACAATGTTTGGCTGGATGCAGTCCAGCCATATAAAGACATTTCTAGAGACTGACATATTGCCAGTGTTGTTAGGGAGGACAGGTGGGTTTCTTGTGTATGGGAGGGTTGTGTGTGCCAGGCTATGAACCAGAAGGCAGTCCAACACACTGTTAGCTGCTCATGGATAGACCCTGATGCTTTGTGCTGTGCCAACAACCTGGAGGTGTGTGTATCTGTGGTGCCTTGAGATACCACCCCCCTGTCCATGTGTGTTACATGTGTAGGGGACGACAGGCATGGTATGAGGTATAACCTGGCAGTGATGGGTTGCACCTGTGAGCCGTGAATCAGGAATCTGGTACTGCACAGATATTGCAGTTTACCGTGCTGAGGACAGTGTCCAGTGCATGCATCTTGCGGTGTACACCGCTGGTGTTGTGTGGCATTACTGTTAGTGTCCTATCCCGTGTGATACCCGCGGAGGTGGCTATGTAATCCATGTCCTGCAGCAAAAGGCACTATGTGTGTATCAAGGGGATTCGCCAATATACAATGGCCCATGGGTGTCACGTGCAAACTGCCCCTCGCAAATCATTGTAGCTTCCCTAGCATGTAAGCACACGTTGACAGCCATTGGATACCCTATGAATGACATTGGAGATTGAGCAGAATGTAGACATAGAACACCCTTCCTACATATTGTGGTAGCATACCTGGTGAGGGTATGATGGCAACCAAGGTCAGGCTCATACTGGCCCATGCCACATGCTGAGAGAGCCCTTCTATTTTCCCTATCATGTAGTCCAGGGAGGTATTTCTCAGGTCATCCATAGTGGCATGGACAATGACTGAGTCATATGTGTCCATGCCTCTGACTGACCTGTATGCATGTGTTTTGAGGTGGACCGTAGTGCCCCACGGGCATATCACTGTGACCTTCACCATGTACAGCCTGTTGAGCTGGACCCCACTTCAGCAGCCAAGAGAGGTACCTGACACATCTGTAGCAGGTGTGTTGTGTAGCCCTACAGGCTGTGAGTGTCTGGCACACGGGATGTGTGTGCCATGTGTGGCATGTGCTCTGTTCCGACTTAACATATGCCTGTGTGCCAGCTGCAGAGGTGTGTGATGCTCAGGCAGGATGCTATTCTGAGTCTCCAAGTATGCCCCAGTGTGTTCAGATTGCTGTCAGTGCGGGTCTATGTCAGACTGGTATTGTAGTCACTGTAGTATGTCATGCCACCTGACAGGGTATGGCAGTACTGGGTTCAGAGTGCTCAGTCCCCAGATTGGCTATGTGGTGGCATCTCACACATGTGTTGTACGTTCCTGGTCAGGGGAGAGGGTTGACTGCATACATGTGGCAGCTGTGACATTGCCACATGACTCACATAAACCACAACTGGACCATAGAGGTGATTCACAGGTTACCTTTGCACATGCTACCATAGTAGTGTGATTGCCATGGTGATTACCAACACATAGGGCCAATGGGGAACAACATACTGAAGGTGAGTATGTGTGGGTGTACTGCTACTGATTTCATAGCACTGGCATATATGACTGCACACGTGGGTAAATGCCAGGTAAGTCATATGCAATGTGTCACAGGCAATGTACATGCAAACAGGACAGACAGTGACGTTCTGTCAGGTGGAAAATTGACATACGTATAGTACACTATGCAGATGTAACTAGGAATCCACAGAAGCTCTGTAACTCTGCATTGCAGGTGGAATCAGTGTTCCAGGGAACCTCAAGCAAACATGCATGCAAACAAAGCTACAGTAAGCAGGGCTGGAAGTAGTCCATTGTACAACAAAGAAGGGGTAACGCTTCCAGTAGGTAACAGTGCAAATATGCAGGCACTATCAACATGTACCCAGGAATGCACAGCTTAGATATTATGTCATATTTAATTGTAATTTGTATTAAATTGGTACTGCACACATATCAACATGCGCAAACATCCACATTGCATAGTCGTTGTGGGCAACATGCCACCATTACTGTACATGTCCATTATTGCGTATCACTACTTGCATTAGCTTCTCCCCTGTGCTACCTATGTATGTGGCTATCTGTTGACATCCTTACCACCGGTATGCAATAATGTGCAGCTGTTACACTATGGTACTTACTATGGGTGTAGATAACAATTCAGGACAGTCATACAGTTACTGCATCAGGCATGCTGGGATATACACACAATCATATCAGCACATTGTACTGTTACAAGCATGATACTAGTAATACACTTCTATGTTGCATCAGCAACGTGTTTACCTGTTCCTGCACTGATGTTGGAGATTGCAGGAGGTGGCACAGTTTCATCATATGCACAGGGTGTGAATTAGGTATGCCTGAGTCTGCCACTGATACCACCAATTGACATGTATGTGTATGTATGTTGGTGAGGGACAGCAGTACAGGGTGGGACACTGTTGGTGCATTGTGTGCATGTATGTGGTAGCCCTAGGTGTTAACATTTTGCATGTGTGTATGCATGCACACAGTTCCACCTCATGGCTGCCATATACTGGAGTTTGTGGACAGCCACAGACTGCACCTGGCAGGTCATACAGATCAGTGTCTGTGGGCATGGACACGGTACCTGTGCCTGGCAGGGGTGCTATGGACCGTATCCGGTACTAAAGCCAGACTGGGTACTGTCATCAGAAGTGGGAGTTTGTTGACTGGACACAGGTCCCTGTTGGGACTGTCCAGAGCCACATGCACGTGGTCTCCTGGGGCGGTCTCATGACAGCACAGACCCAGCATTGCTGGGGCTGCTGCTGGCACTATGGGGGCATCTGCGGGCCTGTTGTCGTCCGCGCCGACTGCCAGCTGCTGCTGTTGCTGGCATACGGCCACGCAACTGTCCACCATTGCCCTGGCTCATGGACATGTGGTTGTGGAACTGCTGTAATATGTCCCCACAACGTCTGTCTATGACATCGGTGAAATTACGGATTGCATCCGCGATGTCACGCATACTGTCAGTCATGGATGTGCGACATGCTCTCAGCTCCCTCAGACCCTGTCTGGTGTACCTTTCCATATGCGACTGTGCCTGCATGACAGCCCGAAACATAGCTGAGGTTGACAGACCTCTTTGGGCACGTCTGCCAGAGGCAGTACGCCCATGGATGCTTCCATGAGAACCCATGGGCAACCGTCTGTGTGGTACCATCTCAGGACCCTGCCCATGGCTGCTGTGTGGGGAAGCATGTGCCACAGATACCACATTACCCTGGTCAATGCCCACTGTATCCTGTCCATCACCTAGGGACAATGGTAACATAGGATGTACTGGCAGGATGACTGTGCACAATGATGGGGTTGACAGCTGTGTACTGTCAATTGGCTGACCAATGACGGACCCTGACACACCTTCCTGTGCCATTACACAGATATCATCATTATCAGTACCTGTGGCACCAGATTCAGGTTCCCTGCTGCAGGACACCAGAGCAGCACCAGAACCTGTGCGAGGAAGACAGGAAACACAGTTTACAATGTCTACATAATGTTACCAGTGATGCACTAATGCACACATGCACACATGCACACGTGGACACATGCACACGTGGACACGTGCACACATGCACACATGCACACATGCACATGTGGACACAGGCACACATGCACACATGCACACATGCACACATGCACACGTGGACACGTGCACATGTGGACATGTGCACACATGCACACATGCACACGTGGACACAGGCACACATGCACACATGCACACGTGGACACAGGCACACATGCACACATGCACAAATGCACACGTGGATACAGGCACACATGCACACATGCACACGCACACATGCACACGTGGACACACACACACATGCACTCATGCACACCCCGCAGTATGCACACAGAGCACAACTGAGTTACACTATTATTACTAGCACTATCAGGACTATTATAGGTATTGTTAAAACACACTCACCAGCATGAATGGGCTGCCTTGCTGTAACACCGGAGGGACCTGCAGAAATGAGGGGATTAATGTCAGTGGGCACAACTGTGCCATTGATACTGCGTATGATACAGTTCAGTAGTACACCAGTTGCCTTTCACATGTCAGCTGCTGATATTGGCAATATCACACCTGCACAATTACATACTATGTTGACAGCTACATACCAAGGACACACCTTACACATGCATAAACTAACAGTGTACAGAACAGTCAAGTGTACATATGGCATATTACCTGCATGCTCCATGTCGTGTTGCTGTATGGATCCAGCCTCCATCATAATGCAGGTGTGTTGCTGTTGATGTTCCTGGGCTGGAGCCACAACACTTAGGAGTAGCCCCTCCAGTCTGGTGAGGGGGGGATGTGTGGCCACCCCACCTCCTGTGGCGACCTGTTGCCTGTGGATATCCGACGCACACTGGCGGACATTTCTGATTAAATCACTGCAGTGATGTCGTACTTGCTCATATGTCCTATTATGCGTGCCAATGTCATTTACCCTACGGACAAGGTCTTGCCACAGTGCAGCCCTATCCTGCTGATTCTGGCTGGTGTGGGAAAACAGTATGTCATAATCCCGCACCAGGCTCTGGTGTATCTCTTCATCTTCTGCAGCAGAGTAGGCAGGATTTCGCTGATGCTCCATGTCCCTGAAAGAGAACACAAACAGGATATCAGCAAACTATGTCAGCAATATATGGCACACATACTATACATGATACTCAACTGTAGTGATATACTACTACTCCCATATGTAGCACGTGTGTGTCTCTTGGTTGATACACATGTACATGGCCAGATATCAGTGCTCAGCCAACACCTGTGCAACAATACCTGCCACATTCCGTACAACATAGTACCAAGCCTCATCGGTCAGCACACTGAGACAGGTCCAATGCACAACCTCACTCTGGGGGTTCATACCAAGGTACTGTATGTGGAACGCCATCCACTAGTGTGATCTGGACACAAATTAATCGGCCTGGATATACATATCCCACCACCACCACCAGCACAGTAGACTACTTTGATATATATGTGAATAGACAGATTTTCACTTGTTAGGACTGACATGGTATCCATGCAGCCCACTGGGCCAGTGGAAGCCACAACCCACAATGCTGACCCCTTTGCGAATGCTTCCCACGGACATCCCAAAGAATGCATGGAACATGCACACACATTTCTAACCCAGACCCTATGCACAAAGGTTAAGCATCCTGTCTGGTGGACCCCAGGCAAAGGCAAATTGTATAACGATAGAAGGAGGCTACTGCAGGACAGAGCAGATTCACATAAAGGGAAGGCATCTGTGGTCAGCACTGGTAATAAGCTACAGTCTCTCATAACAACATCCACAGCCAACTCTGAGAGGGAAATGGCCATGGACACTATAGATAACCACAAGGCCTTCTTCAGTTTTGTTAGACATATGGACCAAAAGCCTCAGATATGCTCTGAGTTACTACACACCTACTTAACATTCACTGAACCCACAGATATTGGCAACATTCTGGCAGACAGGTTCAGTGCAAATATCCCCCCTCCCTCTCCCCCACACTTAGAAATACTTATCACAGCTGAATGTAACCTCCCTATCATCTCAGATGTCCAGGTGAGGGCCGCCCTCAGCAAAGCAGAACACACAGCATCAATGTGACCTGATGGTATCCCTGGATGTGTGCTACGTGAACTCCAAGAGGAGAT
Organism: Protopterus annectens; assembly: GCF_019279795.1. Taxonomy (NCBI): domain Eukaryota; kingdom Metazoa; phylum Chordata; order Ceratodontiformes; family Protopteridae; genus Protopterus; species Protopterus annectens. Next base: position 417,970,166 of record NC_056741.1, read on the forward strand.
ACAACCGCATATAAGACTGATATTTAACCTTGGCCGTACTACGGGATATGTACCTGAACACTGGCATACAGCAACAGTGGTCCCACTCCACTAAGGAGGCACCTCTACTGACCCCGGGAACTACCCCATAAGCTTAACCAGCCTGGTCTGCAAAGCTATGGAATGATTCATTATGGGACGCATATACAGCGATATTGGGTACCTGCAGACACTTGATCCCACCCAGTTTCCCTTTGTGATGGGCTGATCCTGCCTTTTGAACCTGGTTGACCTTTTCAAAACAGTCACTACAGCCATTGCTGAGGGCAAAGCAGTCCATACAGCCTACCTGGACTTGCCTAAGGCCTTCAACACAGTACTCCACTCAGGCATCATAGACAAGCTCATCAGCTTACATGTTACTACATATGTCACATGATGGGTTGCATACTGGTTGAACTGCAGAATCCATAATATCAATATTGCGGGAGCCATGTCAGACTCAAAGCCAGTCACATGTGGTATCCCACAGGGCTCTGTCCTAGGACCCCTCTTGTTTGGCATTTACTTCTCAGATGTGAAAGCAAACATGTGCGGGTTGCGGATGACAAAGTTCCCAGATGACTGCGAACTAAGCGACATAGTCGTTACACCAGCTGACACACACATCCTACAGACAGGCCTCACTGAAATGGACAACTGGTGCCAGAATCATGGTCTAACACTGAATGACATGTAATGTACAGTCATCCCCTTTGGGTGAAACTACGTGCACACAACTTATCACATAGACATACATATAGATACAGACCAATGACACATATGGAGGGTTCACAGTATGTAGACTATTAACTTGTTACTTTACATTACCTGTGTTTGTCACAGCTGGTTGTGTTACCGTTACTATAGCTTCCTGCTGCTGCTAGCCCAGCTTGATACTGACACTGATGACAGCTTCAACTTAGTTTGTCTTACGTGTGTTTTTGTTTGTGTTCTTATTTTCTTTTTTTTTTTATTTCTCTCTCTCTCTCTCTCTCTGCCTCCAGACGGTGCAATGAAAGTATTGCATGTGTGGAGTGGGAGTACAGGATGCTTTTGTAGGTATCTGCATAAGTCCATGTGATGGCCTCTGCACCAATTGTAAGCCAGCATTTGCTAATTGCATGCAGCCAGTTGTGTACTGATTGCAGTTCTCATTGTGATTTCAGGACAGTACTATAAAAGGGTATGTGAGATAGGCATTGCCCTTTCAGATTGTAAGGGCGGGGACCATGCTGGTATGCTGTGGACACTGTTCTGTGAGTGTAAAGGTTAGTATCTCTCTCATGATTCAGGCTGTGTTGTAGATTCACATTTCTCCATTCATCTCTCCTGTTTCCTGTACTAAGTGTGTATGTACACTGACACCTACAACTATATATATATATATATATATATATATATATATATATATATATGAAAATATACATACATTTATGTATGTATAATAACTGACATTATTACCTACTAGCTACCAACTAGCATGGCTGTTTCTATTCACACACTACTATTATAGAAATACACTAGATTTGACAGTAAATATACTATATATTGTGTACTACACATCCTATATTCCCTTTACATTCATTCCTACTATTACATGATATATTTATTGTAGCACAATGTTCTTGTATAACAGTCATGGCTTAGTGGTAAGTCATGCAGACTACTGTTTCCAAGGTCCTGGGTTCGGGACTGACAGTGAGAGTTTATTTTGCTTTTGAACTGACTACAGGACCTGTCAATCAGAGTGACTAAGGCACTTTTAAGCAGTTGTAACCGGGTTAGCGCTGGTTTGCACGGAGCTCCCGCATGCGCACTGGCATTCAGCTCTGCGCACACCCGCTTACAACCGCTTAACAGTGCTTACTCTGGCGCACACCCGTGCTATTTTCTTTGAAAAAAATGAAAATGAGGAGACAGGAAAGTGGTGAAAAAGGGGTCACAAAGAGGGTAAGACAGTAGGGAAACAAGCTTAGGTTTTGCAGGAGGGATGTAGGTAAGGCCCATAGCTGCACATTTCTTCATCAGCAACAGCTGTGCATATGTTTGTAATTTGGTGTGACATTTGAAACCTTCCACCCCTGAGAGAGGTGTCAGGACAACAATAATACTTGTTGTACAGCCAATTGTAATTGATAGTTTCCATGTCCAGCAGACATGTGTGCGGAATGGGCAGCTATGTATGGGGCGTAATTTTTTTGTGGGTACAGAGTGCCCTTTTTTTTTCAGGTGAGAGTGGTATGTCAGGTAAAGGAAGTCGGTATAGCTGGGGAGGTAGGTTGAGTAGGTCAACAGACAAGACAAACAAGACGCATACAGGGGTGGTGTATGACACGTGTGGGGGGTTACACAATTGACGGGGACGGATGTTTGGATATCCAGAGCCCATGAGCCCACAGATGGCAACAGTGGAACTGATATCCCCACCCATGGGCAGTTGCCACTGTTCCTTCACTGCCCAAGATGGGGCTGTGCTGGGGGCTGTGTAGGCCGGGCAACAGGCATGCCCATAAGTTGTGCCACCTGTGCCTCAAGCTGGCGTAGGGGCCCAAGAACAGAGTCCCGGATCTCCCTACGCACCACAGTCCGGACGCTACGGAGGGTGAGTGGTGGTTCTCCTCCGGCCACACTTGCAGAGGGGGGACAGGCCCCATCCCCTGCAGCGCTTCCACCTGCAGGTGGCACAGGGCCACCGGAGGAGGGTCCAGACTGGGCACTAGTGCCAGGTGCACTCGCCAGCTGAGGTGGGAGAGGTGGGTCCGCTGGAACCCGCCTTCCCTGTCGTCCTATGTTTTGCATTATGTCATGACAGTTTGGGTTAGTAACATACAATACCATTCGCAATTAGTTGCAACAGCATGCATTAGTATTCCCATTAACCAAACACCCAGATATTCACACCATTGAACAGCGAGCATAACACATGCATAATTTGAACAGCAATACACAGTCCAACAACATGCAGGGTTGATTGATGGCAACAGGCCATCAGGTTTGGATGTATGAACAAGGCAGATGCATCAACGTACATGCAAATATGTATGACCCAACAGGACAAATGTCCAGGGGTGTTAATTGTGATTGCACATACCAATTTCACGTGGAATGGATTATATGTGGTTATAGGGTAGGGTGAAGAAAATATAATTAACACCTTCAAATACCAATACATATGCTGTACATTTCTAATAGCTGCGGATATATACACACTACTGTTCTACCTACAGTTTCCTATGTGATAACTACTTCAAGTTGGTGATAGGACTGTTACTGCTACATCAATATACATTTTATTTTTATTCATACACGTTCATATCTGGCTTTGCTCAGCTACATCATCCTGCTACATTTGCTTTATATAGCTATAGACAACTGTGGATGTTTGGTATTTCAGACAATCATACTATCTGCATATTGCAGACTGAGAGCAAAATATCCAGATTTTGGGATACACATTCCAGCTGCAGCAATATTTTGAACACATTTCGCAGTTTGGTTCTGCTTGTCACATTCATTTCATTCTGTACTGACTGCAGTATACTTTATTCAGGGGTTATTACTACTTTATTGGTGGATTCATAACTCTTTCTCACACTCTCTCACTTGTTTTAATTTTACTATTCAGGATGGTACTTACTTCTAGGCTTTATTGACATGTTTTACCTGTAGTTATTACAATCCTTTCCAGCAGTCTCACTTCTGTCATGTTTCAGTATTTCAACAGGGATATATTTCACACATGTGATTTGCTCATCTTCTGCAGCTGTACTTTTCAGCCTGCTGCAGGTTGTGTACTATTATATTACAGGTGGGGCATCTTTATTTCAGACTTTATTTCAGACATTTTCATTTTTCTGTTTGGATTACAGACTGCAACACACTTTTGTAATCAAGCAATACTTGCAAACACTCTTACACTGTTACTTGCACATTTTATTACTTAGTGACTACACTGCACTCTTTTTCTAACTGTCATACTTTTATATTTCTTTACAGTTACTGGGAGAGGATTACTGACCTGCCTGGTGGTGCAACCACACCAGCCTATCGCCATAGGCTCTGCGGTTCACAGAACGGATACCTGCAGCTGTAATATAAATGAAGTAATATTGGAATACACATCTCCATAATATCAGCTAGTTTAATTTCTTACATACTTAATTAAATGTAACTTACTCAGTAGTGGGGCGTTGGGCATTTGCCGGGCCTCCTGGATCCAAAGGTTCAATTGGTCCTGCTTACGTCTCTTCAGGTCTGCATGGTGGTGACGGACCTGCTCACCAGTCCTTGGAATCCCTGTGGCACTGGTGGGATCATGAGCCAACCGGTCCCACGCCTCAGCCCTATATGCTCCCCACAGGACCTGGCCCTGCATGAGTTGGGCCTCATGATTGTGGACAAGGAGCCAGACCATATATCTGGACTCCTCAACGCCCCACCTCTGTGCTTGAAAGCAACTACCCTCATCTACTCCTGACATTCTGGCTGCAAGTTAGTTCTACAATCGTTTATGCTGTGTATTCCCGCCTCTGGGGCTTATATATGCCGTTTTTCCAGCACTTATCTGTGATTGGCCATTTTGGAATTGTATCAGCTTCACAAAACCTGCTTTGTCATGCTCCACTTTCTATTCATTCCTATATATTTGCTATTACTGCATTTCTAAGTACAGCTGTCATGGCTTAGTGGTTCAGTACCTTGACTATGGTGCATGGTATCCTGGGTTCGAACCTGGCCACTGCTTTTTATATTTTATGACTGTCTAGACAGGCTAGGGGGTGTGTCTGTGTAAAGGCAGTTTTGTTACAGCTTGCTCAACGTTGCCCATCGGTTAGCTTGTTGGCGCGGTGTGCAGCTCCGCGCAAACGGGTTACGCTGGTTTACGCTTCATTTGGCTGTCAGCACGCATATTATGGTCAGCTCAGCTAGGAGCACACAGTTTCAGCATGTTAAACCATTGCTCACCTACAGGCACTCATTTTGCACCTGTTGAACCACTGCTCACCTTTGGGCACTCATTTTACATCTGTTAAACCACTGCTCACCTACGGGCAGATTCACTCACCTTGTTAAACTGTAGCTCAGCTATAGGCACATCTGGCATTTTTTATTATTTTGTTATCTCACATTTCTTCAAAATAAATGGCCTATTTCATTACATTTTACATAAAATATAATTTTATATGTGTACATATATGTCAGGGACTTGTTTCGTGCTTATTTCACTAAAAATAAAAATTGATGTTGTGGGGGCTCGAACCATGACTGCCTGCTCTTCAGCCGACGTCTCTACTGCTACGCTATTGCTTTTTGGCTTACTTTGCATAGTTAGTTCTTATATGCTTTTCCACTTACTGCTAACTGTGGCTGAGCTATGGGCACGCCCGCGCAAACAAGCGCACTCACGGGCAAACATCTTTACAGTTAAAAAAATATATAACATGTTCATTTATATAATTTTATGTTCATAGTCTGTGGGGGCATGTGTTGTGTTGTGTTTATTCACATTTCCATGTACTCTGTCGTGGGTGTTTACTTTGGGCACTTTTACTCTTCTGGGGGCATGTCCGCTTGCAGGGCTCGGCCTACGGACACGCCCCCTACTGTCTTCCATGGACCGTGTTAGCCTTAGGTGTGATTCAGCATGCCCTCATGCATATGCATGACATGCTGACGTCACACCGTTTAACTGCAGCCTCCATGTAAGACTGGTATCTCTTACACGGAGGCTTTGTGAATCCTGCGCATTATGTTCTCAAGCAGCCCATTGATTTATAGACATATAGTTGAGACAGAGACCAATCAAAATACAACACAAATAAAGCATTCAAAATTGTTCATTTAAACCGGGAGGAAAAAGCCCACCCAGTTTCACAATCCACTTTTTTTCTTTGATATTTAAAACTTGATGTAAACCAGCTAAGTCATTATTTTTCTGCACAATACGATCAATAATAGTGAATCTGAACAGGCAAGTTGGATGGTTAGAAATATGTTTATATAAAGCACTGGTTTGCTTATGTGTCCTAATATCACTCAAGTGTTCACTGACTCTAAACCTAAAATGCCTAGAGGTTTGTCCCATATAAAAAGCTTGGCAAGAGCAACTAGCTACATAAATAATCCAAGTTGAGCTGCAATTGCCAAAAAAATCAATATCATAAACCTTGGAAGTATTTCTACTAGTGAAACAAGCTTCCACCCCCAGCATGTCATCAGGAATATCCCTAAGTCTCAATTTCACAGGGTCAAAAGAATATGCTCAAGCACTGCCACTCACAAACATTTCAAATCGGATCTTTGTGCTAGATTTAGAGCCCGTGGTTACAGGGTTGCTGACATCCATATTGCCAAGCATTATGCAGAGTCATTACAGAGAACTGAATTGATGAAATACAAAGAACGGGTCTCTACCCATGGCTCTCAGATTAGGTTAGTCACTACCTATGGTAAAAATACTAAATCATTTATGACTATAGTTTCCAGACACTGGAACATTTTAGGGGGAGAGGCTCATCTGATTGGTATCTTGGATGATAAATGTGCCTTTTCATTTTTCAGGGGTAGAACCTTGTGCTCCTTGTTTAGCCATTACAAAAGGGCTCGGCAAGAAAAAACATTAACACAAATGACCATTACTGGGCATAGGTTGGTAGGTTGTCATCCTTGTGGTCATTGCTCAAGTTGTTCACATATATGTAAAACCACTTGTTTCACTAGTAGAATACTTCCAAGGTTTATGATATTGATTTTTTTGGCAATTGCAGTTCAGCTTGGATTATTTATGTAGCTAGTTGTTCTTGCCAAGCTTTTTATGTGGGACAAACCTCTAGGCATTTTAGGTTTAGAGTCAGTGAACACTTGAGTGATACTAGGACACATAAGCAAACCAGTGCTTTATATATACATATTTCTAACCATCCAACTGGCCTGTTTAGATTCACTATTATTGATCGTATTGTGCACAAAAATAATGACTTAGCTGGTTTAAATCAAGTTTTAAATATCAAAGAAAAAAAGTGGATTGTGAAACTGGGTGGGCTTTTTCCTCCCGGTTTAAATGAACAATTTTGAATGCTTTATTTGTGTTGTATTTTGATTGGTCTCTGTCTCAACTATATGTCTATAAATCAATGGGCTGCTTGAGAACATAATGTTTTTTTGTCACACTGAGGAAGGCTGGTTAGCCGAAACCGGTTTGTGTCAGGTTATGTATATATATTATATGCAGTCTGTTATGTATATTATGTGTATTTTTTAATACACCTACTTTCAAACAGGACTTGTGCTGGCTCTCTTTTTTGTTGGATGATTAAATAATATCTACCGTAAGAAAATCCTCTGATTATTTACAGTAATTTAACTTTCTTCATTTGCCATACAAAGATTTTAGTGACAAAAGTGCAGGGAACGTTTAAGATTAGGCAGCAGGTTTTGTGCCTTATATTATAATCTCAGTAAAATGACAGCTGTTTAGTTTGGGAACCATATCCATCTTTTTGCATAGCTATCACCATGACCAGACAATTTTCTGGTGAATGGTAGCTTACCAAAGAGTGATTGACAGCACACCAAAGACTGACTGGCAGCACACCAAAGATTAGAACAGCAACTCTGCCACTGACAGAGCTAACAACAGCAATGTATATGCTTTCTGTGAGAACTGTTGTGAAATTACTTTGTAAAGCCATTTGATGGCCCTTAACCTTCATTTCATTCCAAACTCAGTTATGGAAAAGAAATGGAAAACGCTTCAGGTGGTTTAAAATTAAACGTAAAAAGGTACAAATCTAAATTTTGTATATATCATATTTAGAGATGGATAGGTGAAAGGTGACTATAATTTTGTGCTCTGTTCTGTATTTGCTAATGATAGCAATTTTATGCTTCATTCTTTATTTTCTTTAAACAGCTGTAAATATATTGTTAGCTAGTTTCAGTTGTGTGTTCTTTTTATGTTATATGTTAGATTTAGTTTGTGTGTATTTGTACTTTTTATCATAGATAATTTGTTTCCTCCGGGTGCTCCGGTTTCCTCCCACATCCCAAAGACATGCTCTAGGTGGATTGGACACTCTAAATTGGCCCTAGGTGTGAGTGCGTGTGTGTGTGTGTGCCTTCTGTGGAAGGTTGGGTGCCAGGCTGGTAACTCAGCACTGTAAAACTCCACTGCCAATCATGAGCGGACAGGTGATCAGCTGTGGCGACCCCTAACTGGGAAAAGCCAAAAGAAGAAGAAGAAGATCATAGTTAATTTGAGACATTAAAATACACATATGTTCATAGGTTCATAGATAGGTACTAGGCTATCGGCCCTAGGGCATATACAAGCCTAGCCATAATGATTCCCTGGCTATTGCTTCCACAAATATTTACTTTCCTGGACCACTGTCTAGCAGGACTACTGATGTGATCCCCGGGGTGAATTTCCTATCTCCCATCCGATCATCAAGGTTCCTCTTGAAGAGGGCCATTGAGGCACTCTGCCTGACATGTATGGGCAGCCTATTCCAGAGTATGAGGAGTCTCTGGGTCAGGAACCTATCCTTCCAGCATATTCTATTCATTGCGATGACAAGGTTAAGATCCCTGGAGCATGTGGCTTGGAGGGATTGGGATTTCTTTAAGTGTAGCATTTCCAACAACTCTGGGTTTGACATGGCCTTGTATGTTAAGCAGAGATCGCCTCTGAGTAGACGATATGCGACAGAGTATAGCTGGAGTTTCTTTAGATGGTCAGCATAAGGCATCTGCTTTAGGCCTGTGATCCTTTTTGTAAGGTATTTCTGGGGCCTTTCTAGTTGTTGCACATGTCTTGTGAGGTACATACCAAATGGGGCATTGTATTCTATAATGGATCTAATGAGGGATGAGTACAGAGGGACAATGACCTCCTTTTTCTGGATGAAAAGCCCTTAGTGAAGATGTGTGCTACGTAGAAGGATTTTCTAACAGTTATGACTATGTGGTTTTCAAAGGTGAGACCACTGTCCACCTGTGTCCCTATGTCTCTTATCACACTTTTGGTGTTTAGTGTACTGCCACCTATGTGGTAGTTCACAGGTACGTGTTTTTTTCCCAAAGGGGACAACTATACATTTTTTGGCATTTAGCTTGAGCCCATGGCTTTGGCACCAGGCATCTGTTTCGGTAAGGCCCTTTTGTAGTATAGCCGCATCATTTGGGTATTCAGATATGTTAGATTTAGTTTGTGTGTATTTGTACTTTTTATCATAGATAATTTGTTTCCTCCGGGTGCTCCGGTTTCCTCCCACATCCCAAAGACATGCTCTAGGTGGATTGGACACTCTAAATTGGCCCTAGGTGTGAGTGCGTGTGTGTGTGTGTGTGTGCCTTCTGTGGAAGGTTGGGTGCCAGGCTGGCAACTCAGCACTGTAAAACTCCACTGCCAATCATGAGCGGACAGGTGATCCGCTGTGGCGACCCCTAACCGGGAAAAGCCGAAAGAAGAAGAAGAAGAAGATCAGTTAATTTGAGACATTAAAATACACATATGTTCATAGGTTCATAGATAGGTACTAGGCTATCGGCCCTAGGGCATATACAAGCCTAGCCATAATGATTCCCTGGCTATTGCTTCCCACAAATATTTACTTTCCTGGACCACTGTCTAGCAGGACTACTAATGTCTCCCAGCTTGCCGTCATCTGTGAACTTTGCAAGCAGAGTCCCTTAGTGTTGGCCTGTACTTCAGAGAAGTAGGTGCCAAACAAGAGTGGTCCCAGGACAGAACCCTGTGGTACACCACTTGTCACCCTGTGGTACACCACTTGTCACTTGTCTGGAGCTGGATTTGGAGTCGGCTACTTTTACAGTGTGTGTTCTGTTAGTAAGCCAGTGTGCAACCCATCGAGTGATGAAGGGTTAATGCCCAGCTTAGTAAGTTTATCTATGATTCCAGAGTGGGGGATAGTGTCGAAAGCCTTGGCAAGGTCCAAGTAGGCTGTGTGAACCACCTTACCCTCATCCACGGATCTAGAGATTGATTCAAAGAAGTCGATCAGGTTCAGGAGGCAAGATTGGCCCCTCATGAACCCAAACTGGGTGGGGTCCAGTGTTTGATGGTTGCCAGTGTCTTTGATTATAAGTTCCATGATAATACGTTCCATGGCCTTGCAGATCAGGCTCGTCAGACTGATGGGACGGTAGTTCCCAGGATCCAAAGTGGATCCCCACTTGTGGAGTGGGATGACTGTAGCTCTGCACCACTCTGTGGGCACGAAGGTGAGGTACACGGAAGTACTTTATCTTCAATCTGCCTTAAAATTTAAAACACACACACACACACACACACACACACACACACACACACACACACACACACACACACACACACACACACACACACACACACACACAGACATACACAATCATATGAACAGAAATCAAAACAAAATTCACATTATAACAAAACAGGTTCATGATTACTTAGGTTCATCTGTACTTACTTATTGATATGTAAGGATCTTTAGAAGCCTACATACATACATATATATACACATATTTCAGGCTCAGCCAATAATGCCCTTCTAACCTGTCAATATACCAAAACAGTAACTCTCATAATTATATAGACATGAAGTTTTTAGCCCATATATTTTAAATATGAATAACCTGGAAACAAACAGAACATTTACATCTTGCCCTTGTCTATAAGGGTCAAGGGTCCACTAAACCCAGGTGAATTTGTGGTTACCCATCCATTCATACAGATTAAACCTGAGTAGTTAAAGAGAAGTACTATATGTGAAGCAGAAAGTGATTCCAAAGAAGTGCTATTCTCTGTGATAAGTATTTATCCCACCAACATGCCCTAATTATGCTGTAAAAGAGATTGAGATGCCTTGAGCAGATGTTTATGTCCCCATCGGACTTACGAATGTGCAGTAGGTCTGACAAGACAAGAGTCTGTTGATTCTCTGTACATGAGACAGAAATTGCCTCTCAGCAGTCTATATGACACTGACAAGAGGGACAAGGCTCTGAGATGGTTCCCATAGTTTTTATGATTTAGGCCCTTGGTTTTCTTAGTGGGCATTCAAGTTGTGTCAGATATTTGAACAGGTGCATACTAAAGTGGGCATTACACTCAGTGAATGGCCTGATGTATGCAGAATACAGTGGAATGATCACATCTCTGGACCTGGACACCATACTCTTAGTAATACGTTTTGCAATAAAAATGACTTTCTTACATTGGATATGTGATTATAAAAGGACAGTTCACTGTCTATGTAGGTTCCCAGGTACCTAACTACTGGATATATGTTTATGGGTGTGTTGTCAATGCACAAGTTACAGGGGACTTCCTGCTTGCCAGAGGATACTATTATACATTTCGTGGCATTCAGTCCATGGCTTTGACACCAGCTATTGCTTTGGGAAAGGCCCTCATGGGTGATCATGGTGTCCTCTTAGGAGTTTATAATGTCACCAATATTACAGTCATCTGTATACTTGGTCAGCCACAAATCCTTAACAGTAGCTTTGACCTACAAGAAGTAAATTCCAAAGTGGTGTGGCCAAAGGACTGAATGCTGAGGTACACCACTTGTGAAAGGTCTTTCGGAGGAGGTAAAACAGCCCACCCTAATTTCCTGGGTTCTATTTGTGAGCCAGTTTTCTATCCAGCAAATTACTTGGGGATTAACATTTAGTTGGAATAGTTTATCTGCAATAGCTTAGTGTGGGATGGTGTTAAATGCCTTTGCAAGGTCTAGATAAGCAGTGTGTACTGATTTGCCTTCATCTATGTCTTCAGTAGCCTTCTCAAAGAAGTCAACCAGGTTAAGTATGCAGGATCTCTCCTTGACAAATCCAAACTGGCTTGGGTTAAGAGTTTTGTTGGTTACCTATGTCCTTATTTATTAATTCCATAATGATCCTTTCCATAGCCTTACAGGTGATGCTGGTCATAACTCATGGGTCTGTAATTTTTTGGGTTCATTGATGCCACAACTTTTGTGAAAGGGGGTGATAATTGCTGTCTTCCACTTGCCCGGCACACAGCCTGTTTGGAGGTTGATATTGAATAAACTCTATAGAGGGTCTCAGAGGTCCTGCTTCAGCAAGCAGCCCAGTATGTTATCTAGCCCTACAGAACAAGTGTTCCTAGCCTTTGATAGTGCCTTGAGGACTTGTTTATGGGAGGTTTGACTGAAGGGTGTGGATGTGGGTAGGAGATCTGGGAATTTAGAGGGGAGAGGAAGGGTGAATTAGAGCTAAATTTATCCACTAGTAGATTGGTGATGTCCTCTGAATCTGAGTATGTGATATAATTTATTATTAGATCTGGGCCGTGATGACCATTCTTTCTAAGTTGTCTAACATAGTTAAAGAAGGTGTTGTGGTTGTCCTTTGTCTTAGTGACTGTTTTTACCTCATGTCTGGCTTTGGTTGACTTATCAGGGTCTGAAGTTCTCTGTTACGTTTAGCAAAAGCTTTGTTTTTGCATCTTGTGAGTTATATTTACTTTTATATGCAATGAGCTCTTTTAATTTGTTTTGAAACTGTTTATATTTGGGCTTCACCATAGCAGTTTATTTTTGAATTTGAATTTCCTTTTTGTTTTATTAGTTTATAATAGTTTAAACTAGGAATTTAATTTGCAGAAAGGCAGTATCTGTGCTAGACAATACTTAGAATGGTTTTATACTAAAGAAAAATAGCTGTAGTGTAGAAGATCATAGATTAGATAGATTAAGACACAAGTTTAAAAAAAATGGTCTTGATTTTTGATTTTTTTCTTTTCAACCACAGTTTGCTACACTTATGTTTAAGATTTTTTTGATTTGTTATCTTTCATTAGATGCAATTGAAACTGGAAACAGGTTAAACTTGTTTGGTAAAGCAATGTTATAGACTGTGACCCAAGTGGTGATCCATTCCCCACTGATGGCACTACCCCTGAGGGTGGACATATCACGAAGAACTCCCCTTGTCTGAACAGTTGAAATAAGTGCATGTTGTTACAAGCTTTAACACATTATCTGAGCAACGCTCATCTGCCTGTAAAGTAATATTTATAAATAAAGAGATGCTTTCAGACAAGCAGCAGCTTTGAGAGTCCCACTTTCATTTTTAACCACCTTTCTGTTTTGTGATACTGCAAAGGATCTTTCCACCACTATATTCTTTTGGAGAACGTGTTACTTCAACTGGGTCACCACTAGTTTTTTTCCTCAAAGCCATGAGTTTTTAGACTTGTCCGGCACACAGCCTGTTTGGAGGCTGACATTGAATAGACTCTATAGAGGGTCTGATGAGGTTTTTCACAGAGGTTTTTTGAGTTGGTTCCCCCAACCACAGGAAGGGGATTTAACCACCAGGATATTTTTTCTTTTTTGTTTGGTTTTCCTTTTATTTAATCGAATGGCTAATAAGCATTGTTACAGAGTGTGGGAAAGCATTAGCAGAGAGCTTTAAGAATTCACACACAAGGTTATTACTGTAAACCAATCCTGGTTTTAGTGTTTTGAGGAATTTTTACATAGTATGTTATGTGACTGGAAGAAAAATGAGGCATAGCTCCATTTTGTTTTAGCGTGATAAATATTATAGTTGTAATGGCTTTCTTGATGGTTTCAGTGAATGAATCCTAATGTAGTCTGCAATTTCTTTATTGTTTAGCTCTGGAAGATGCTTATTAATTCCTGGCAGAATGTTTTGGGGATTCTGGATAATAGCTTCCAAACTGATATTGATAACACTTTTTTTTGTTTCTTACCTTTTGATATTTTGTAAGTTCAGAGATGTGTTTGTTTATGTGATATCATTGTTGCATTAAGGATCTGACCTGCTGAGTCATCCACAAGACATTTGATTGCCTAATTCTCTCTCATTTTTTCCATAACAGGGACATACTTTTTAGAATGCTTAAAATACTTAATTGAAGTATTGCGCAGAATCTTCTAGTGGAAAACTATGTTGTGGGAACCACTTATTTGCCTGGAAAACTTGGATGAAGGTTCCAGGGTTGAATGCTCTCACCTATGCTCCTTAAGGATTTTATAGTAACCTCATACAACAAATATGGATCTGTAAACAGTCTGCTAGGATATGACACCAACTGTACTAATGTTATAGGATGATGATGTCAGCATCCAGTTAAATAAGTTCCCTCCTTCAGAAGTCTCATAAGTTCTAGCTGGTAGTGCTACAAGCTGAGAGAGTCAATGGAGCTGAGGTGAGGATGGCTAAAGTCATCAAGAAGAAGGCTTATTTCCTAAGATGATCACTTTAGTCTTTATTTCTGATATTAATCAACGAGCTTCTTCAGCCAGAGTTTCATAGATAGCCAGCAGGACACAGAGCTTGCTATGGCATTTTTTTTCACAGTATTATCTTAAAATGAACGCGTTTGAGATTTAACACTGTGAGTCCCAAAAGAAAATGTAAGTCTAATCAGGACCAGGTAAGAGTGTTTTCTGCAGGGGTGAAAAGTGACTTGCACCCACTTATGAAGAGGATTGTATACCCCACACTTCTGTTACTTATATATACCAATTGCAAGATTTTTGCACCTCAGAGAAAAGAGAATTCTTCATGTTAAAGACATTTTGGACTTAGTAGATATTTCCTATACTCACACTTAACGTTTTGCTTTTCTGAGGATCACATTTACCATCAACAAACTTTTAACATGCATCCTTTATACATAGTATAGGATTTATTTTCCATAGAAAGTACATGTTATGTTGTTCTGAAGATGAAATTATGCTTTGTTGAGTTTCTTAAATAAAACATAAAACATAATTTGCAAACAAAAAAGGAGGAAAAGGGCATTTTTGCAGGTGGCTAAGCCACCCAACCCCAAACATACACACACACGCACACACTTGTGTGTTTGTGTGTGTGTGTGTGGGTGTGTGTGTGTGTGTGTGTGTGTGTGTGTGTGTGTGTGTGCACGCGTGTGTGTGCGTGTGCATGTGTGTGTGCATGTGTGTGTGTGCACGAGCATGTGTGTGCACATGTGCACGTGTGTGTGCGCACGTGTGTATGTGTGCATGTGTGTGCACGTGTGTGTGTGTGTGTGTGTGTGCTTGTGCACATGTGTGTGTGTGTGTGTGTGTGTGTGTGTGTGTGTGTGTGTGTGTGTGTGTGTGTGTGTGTGTGTGTGATTCTATCATGAAAAGTTGAAAACTCAGAGAGAATCACAAATGGTAAGAAAAAAAGAAAACAGAAAAGAGACAGATACTAACAAAACACTGAAGTGCCACTAAGGTCAAATTGCAAAATATTGAATACTTCTCTCCCACCAAAAAAACCTTCATCATTAAACTCCAGTTACAAAACCAAGATCAAATGCTATCTTGGCAGTTTTACTGTTAAGGAAAGACTTTTAGTAATATAGTATATAGGGTTAGGGTTAGATTAGGGATAGCACAAATGAGTAAGTTGGGGTAGGGGTGGTGAGGTCCCCCTTATCGACCTTGCTCACATGTACTAAACGTAACCATATCCCTGCCCCTGTCCCTAACTCTGCTCATCATGTTTCTAAAAACACTTGCCCTAACAATTCCACTATACAAAACAAAAGATCTCAGAAATATGCAACACCAAGCATACAAAACTGTAAATTTATCCCCTTATTTTACCCTTACTCTAACCCTAACCCATGAAAGATTTGACATACACACCAACCACTAATAACTTCTCAGTTAAAATTTCATTTTTCTGCACATTTTTCAATGCATTTTCATTTATGCATTTTTTTTATAACCACCAAAACATATCAGCTCCACAGACATACAAAAGGGAGGAAAAGTAGAAAAGGTAAAAAAGCCCCACTAAGATTTTATAACAGTTTCTTGCAATAGTGAGGCTGCAGCTAATATATTAGATAGCTGGTTTCCAAACAATGGAAATGAAGGAAAAAAATGACAAAAAGCTGCTCTCCAAAACCACACTCAGTTGAGTACAGGAAAGCCTATCCGTAAGTCTAAATTTAAAAGTTCATTCATTTGCACTCAATAGTGTATTTTTTAATTTAATCTATATTTACACTATAAGGTTATTTTTTGGAATTTTAAGAACCAGGTCCAAAGTCAGTCAATCAGCTTTATGTGTGAGCCCATTTAGCTAGGCTCATCAGAAAACTACAAAAATAGATAAAACATTAAAACAAAATATGCCTCAAATGGACATTTGCATAAACAAAATTTAGACAAAGACTAAGTGGTTTCCAAATAATAAAAACTGCATCAAATATCTTAAAACTGGAAACAAAATGTCTTACAGAAGAGATACATATTGAAGCATGTTAAAACATCATATAATAATCTTGCATATGCAATATGTATATGTTTTTTAGCATATCCTTGTATCTGTAAATGCATTTTGTTCATTTCTTATGTGATCCTATTCACCCAGGCTTTGCCTATAAATGGTCCAATGACATCAGAGCACTACCCCTGTAAACAAATGTAAATCAATCAATAAACAAGCACCGTCTAAGGCTGCTTTGAAGGTACATTCCCAAAGCTGAAAAGGTAGTGGATCTCACAGGTCAGGAGTTTGAAAAGAAATGGTACATATTCCAGATGGCTCAGTCTATGGATCTCTACAAGCCCCAAAATACCCAGCTGGAGTAATAAGAATCTGATACACATCAAAAGCTACATTAAGAAGATGGGATCCAGATCATGCAGGATCATAGGATCATAGGAACATAGGAAGTTACCAGGCTATTGGCCCTGAAGCCCTTATAAGCCTAGCCAAGCGTTTAGCCCATGTTTAGACAAATCAGCACCTGATGACCCTGTCCAGCAGGAACACAGGTGGAATCCCAGGGATGTATTTTCTATTTCCCATCCATTATCCAGGTTGCACTTAAAAAGGGGTAAAGAGGTACTCTGCCTGACATGGAGATGGAGTCTATTCTACAGATGGGGGAGTCTCTGGGACACAAATCTGTCCTGCCAACAAGTTCTATTGATGCCACAGACCAAGTGGAGGCCACACGTGTAGGTTACTCAAGTGGAGCTTGACTTGCAGATATCCAGCAGTCCCATCAAGGTAGGGTCTGAAATCGCCTTGTATGCCAGAGGTCACCTCTGGGGAGTCTGTATGAAACTGAGTAGAGGGATAGGGCTTTTAGCCTATCTGTGTATGGCAGATTTTTGAGGCCTTGGATTCTCCTGGTGAGGAACCTGTGTGGTGTCTGCAGCTGCTGCATGTGCCTTGTGAAGTACATGCTGAGTGGGGCATTGAACTCAGTAATGGGCCTTATAAGAGAAGAATATAGGGATGTTATAGCCTCCTTGTCCCTGGATGAGTTACCTTTGCTTATGAGGTGAGCCATGTAGAAACCTTTCTGTACAATGGAAGCAACATGCTGGTCAAAAGTCAGGTTGCTATCAATCTGGGTGCCCAAATCCCTCACAACTGATTGTATGCTTAGGGCATTGTTATTAATGTGATAATTTGTTGGGACGTCACTCTTCCCAAAGGGGATTATGATGCATTTTTTGGTATTCAGCTTGAGGCCATTTTTCTTACATCAGTCATTTGTTTAGTTGAGACCCTCTTGGAGGATGTCCACATCACTAAAGAAATTGATGACAATGCCCAGCTTGCAGTCATCTGCAAACTTGGTCAGCCATAGCCCACTGGTTTTGTCCTGCACCTCAGAAAAGTATATCCAAAATAACAGAGGCCCCAAGACCGAACCCAGGGGTACTCCACTCAATACGGGTCTACTGCTTGAGGTGGTTTCCCCTATTTTGACTAGGTGAGTTCTATCAGTGAGCCAGTTAGCTACCCATCTGGTAACATACGGATTGATGCCTAGTTGAGAGAGTTTATCTATTATGCCTGAATGGGGAATAGTGTTGAAGGCTTTCGCCAGGTCAAGGTAGGTGGTCTGCACCATCTTCCCTTCGTTCATGGCTTTGTTGACTTTCTCAAAAAAGTCAACCAAATTTAACAGACACGACCTCCCCTTGACAAAAGCCAAGCTGTGTGGGATCAAGTGTTTGGAGGTTGCCAATGTCTTGTTAATGAAGTCCGTGATAATCCGCTCCATGGCCTTGCAGATCAGGCTAGTTAGGCTGATGGGTCTATAATTTCCTGGATCGGTGGTCTTTGTGTAAAGAGATAACAGTGGCTGTCCTCCACTCAGCTGGGACAAAGCCTGTACTCAGGCCTTGGTTGAATAGGGCGCCTAATGGTGCTGCAAGTTCCTGCCTGAGTTCATGTAGGATGCACCTGGAATGTTATCGGGTCCCATGAAGGCTGTATTTTTTGTCTTTGAGGGAGTAGTGGTGACCTGATCCCTAGATATAAGGGGAAAGGGTGAGGTACTGGGAATGTCCTAATTTACTGATGGGGGGACAGAGGGGTGACATTTTCACTGTATTTGTCAGCCAGAAAGTTTGCTATATCTACAGCATTTGTATATGTGGTGTCCTTAACCACCAGTTTTGAACAAATATGGGTGCTTCCTTTGAGATTGTGGACATATGTGAAGAAGACCTTATGATTGTCTCCAGTAGATGTGGCCAATTTGGACTTGAAGTTTGCTTTGGAGGATTTCACTACTGCTCATATTTGCTTGTTCAGGCTAAGGAGAGATTGCTTCCAATTGGGCACCTGTTTCTTCATGGACCTGGACAACAATTTTTTTTCTTTTCTTATAGAGTTTATTTATTACAGATATCCACCAGACAGGTTCACTCTTCCTTGCAGAGAATGATTTAGACCTTGTGTACCCTCAGAAATATTTTAAGCATGATTCTATACCAGACAGTAAAGTAGTGTACAGAAGACAAAATAAGAGTTAAAGGTATATCTTGAAACTCGAAAGGAGTCTTGCTACAGAATTCCCTACCTAGTGCAAAGTATGAAGCTAAATATTAAAAGCTCCAGGTAAAGAACATTGCAATAGTCAGAGCAAGAGATAGAGGTAGTCAAAGCCTACATAACTGTCAGCAATTCCTCTTTTGGAAAGGTGTGCTGAGTTTGAGCAACGTTCCTCAGGTGATGACAGCATAATCTGTCAGTCCTGAAATAGCTGGTTTTCACAGATTACCACAGCACTTCACACATTTGACACAAGTTCAGTTTCTCTTCACAGTTAAAAACATAAGGAGTGAGATCAGGACAACTGAAGGGGATATTTAAGGCATAAGAGGCCATGGTAGATGTTTACGATGGATTCAACTGAGACTATTAGAGGCTGTCTAAGAAAGTATAGTTCCTATACAGATAGAGAACAGAGTAAACTGTATGTTCCTAAGGTAAGGAATGGCAAATACGACTATCATCTTCAAAGCAGTGATACTCTAAAGCTCTCTGTCTAGTGAGATCACCAAATGAGGTCATATACATGGCAAACAAAAGCTGACATAAAATGAAGCTCTTAGGAAACCTACATCCTAAACACAAGAGAAATGATGATGAATTAACACCTCAAATAACCTTCAGGTTGTGCCCCAAGAGGTAGGAATCAAACCACTCAAGGACTGTACTGAAATCCCCACTGTAGGTATCTAAAAACTTCAAAATGCACTGATGGTGGACCATGTCAAAAGCAGTCAAGAAATCAAAAAGCCCCATTAAAGAATCTAACCTTTGACCTTTAAGGACTTAACTCAGTCTTACTGTTAAGAATTTTCCCTGCAATGGGAAGCACAGATAACACATACTTTTTCTACATGACTGTTAGGAGTTAGTGATCATGTGTACACTCCAAGATAATTGCAATGGTGGTCATTGTTGTGTGTAGCATGTGTTGTGAGACAGAGAAAAGATAATAATACCTGTTTCCTGTAAAACACAGGACAGTGAAGTAGCAATGAACTCAAGAAAAATTAACCCAAAAAATCTGTCTACTTTGCCTTTTTAAAAATTTGGTTGGACCATATATACAAGGTCCACAGTGTGTGAGTGTGGTAAGCCTATCTAGCATGCTGTTTTAAGTGCTTTAACATTCTTCTGTCCCACTACCACTGTCTTCCTCCTTATGCTTAATTTAACTAACTCATCCTCTTTTCACTGTCTCTGTCTGTTGCCAGAAAACCACACATTTTATGATGAATATGCTAAAATTATGAGGCAAAAATCTGGACGTTCTGCAAAAATCTGGAGAGTTGAGAGGTATGTTGGGGAACCATAATGCAATACACACATACATTGGACTTTGGGCTCTGACTTTTAACAGATATAGTAGAAAATTCTGCAATAAACCTAAGTGGCGGAATTGTAAAATTAGCACTGAATCATAGACTCATAGAATGTACAAGGCAACTGAGCCATATGGACATTTACACTTTTCCAGCACCCACCTTTAGAGCTTATCTCCTTTTTCTATGAGGGACCTGGAGCTGGTGGTTATTGGCTTTTTCTTTTTCTGTGAGGGACAGACCAGTCATGCGAGTGGTAAATTTATAAATACCTTTCCCCTTGTGTAATTCCTTCTTAAGACAAAATAGTGTAACACATTGCTTGATCTGGAGAGGAAGTTTGTTTCAGAGAAGGGGTAGTCATTGCATGACAAATCTGTCTGTCCACCATGATTTGTTTAGTTCCTGAAGAAGGTTCATATCTCTGGTTCTAGTATTCACTGCACTGTTTGATTTGCAGAGAAATAAGAGGTCTTAGACTTCTGGATCCCTAATGGCCAAAAAGGCAAGGGAAAGATTATTCCTAAAGAGTCTGTAGGCCTCCAGCCTCTCTTGATACATCACATTCCTGATATATTTAGCAAGATACATCCCAATTGAGCATTGTATTCTATGAGGGTCTATATTATATGTTCGAAGAGACTTTTCTTTGAACATATAATCATTGATCCCTAAAGAGCGAATGCTCTAAAGCGCAAATGGCCATGTCTGTGAATTTTTTTCCCTCGGGAAAAAATTCACGGGGCCATACACAAATAACACAAACTTCAAAGCCCTAATCAAGTGGGGGGGCTTTGCCCCCCAAAGTGAGGGGGGGTTGTGCCCCCCACACCCCCTAACTAAATATACCAACTCCAAGATCACCCTACATTGGGGAAAAGGGCAATTCCCGAAAACAGCCAACTGAATTTTTTCCCTGAGGAAAACATTTGCGGATGTGGCCATTCACTCTTTAGAGCATTCGCTCTTTAGGAGTCGATGATTATATGTCCGAAGAGAAGTCTCTTTGAACATATAATATAGACCCTTTTATGATGGGCCTGATCATGCCAAATGCAGAAGGGTAAGTACTTCTTTGGATGCAGAGGAAATATCCTTTCTGATCAGCTGTGTCAGACAGAAGGATTTCCTGACAACTGTTAACACATGATCGAAGGTAAGGAAGTTATCTACCCATTTGGAAGTGGTGCTTTCTGTACAATAAGCTGGATGGATAGTTTTTTTGCCAAATGCAACAATTTATTCCACTAAAAGAAAAAAAAATCATACAAAATTTTCAAATTTTGTCTAACCAAATGCAACATAACCCTGGTCAACTCCATTCAAAAATCACTCACTAAAACAATCAAGAGATGCAAAGTTTCAAATCCACTCCATGGTGTAGAGAGAAAAAGTCCTGACTACAGTCCAGGTGATCAGTCCAGGTACCTATAGGAACTGACCAGGAAAGATGGCAGTGAGTGTCTGCTGCCTGCTCACCTAACCTGAGGGGAAGGAGGTGGGTTTGGCTTCCCACATGGGTGACCCTTAGTGGGAGCATAAGGTGTTTACCCAGTGGAGTTCTGAGTAAGGTCAGCTCAAAACACAATAGAGCATTCAGACTAAGTAGACAAGGGGAAACTAGTGTGGCAGCATGCTCCCCCTCCCTCCTCAAGAGTTAGCAAATCACTGAAGCGAGGGGAGAGACAAAAGACCAGCATCCCTCAGGACCAGAAAGCTGGTCCATTCTGTACTGCCTCGTGATGGAGGGCTGATCGGGTTTCCCCAGCAGGAATGAATGGGCCATAGGGTTCTCCATTAGTCTGGGAATACCCAGCTCCCCTTCTCCCAGAACAAGTGGACCAACTGGATGAAGACAGAGGAGCCATTAGGCGAAATCCTGAGGCAGCAAAAAAAAAAAAAAAGAAAGAAAATGTAAGGCTTCTTTCACAGGAAAACTTCTCTTCCGGCCTTCTACAACCACATACAAAAAGTACAGAAGGCGGGATAACAATGTAGTATGCCATAAAACAATGTTATCTAAGTAAGACTGTCTACAAATATAGGTAACAAACTAGCATACAGATCTGAGGCAATTTTCACACAACAAAGGGTTGCTTCATCCACTTGTCCTCCTTGTAATCCTATATTTGCCAAAATGATATCCAAAATGATAACCCTTACCTATGGTTAGGTTGGAAGCACCACTTCCATATATCAGCACCTGTAACATGATGTTATTTAACAATATAATAACATCTATGAATGAAAATTGTGCTTTTATGTAATTTATATAGATTTAACTTCAGCATTTGACAGGGTCACACACAAAACACTGATCAATAAATTAGAACAACTAGGTATTGATGTACTCTTGATAAGATGGATAGCTGCATGGCTTACAAATAGGACATGGCAAGTATCACACAGCAACTGTTCAGGTAAAATCCTTGGTTACAGTCAGGATGTCCCACATGGCTCTCTCCTAGGCCCTTACTTGTTTAGATTGTATCTTTCAGATCTGACTTTTTCATCTGAGGTGTTCTACAGTCTATATGCAGGTGACCTGAAATTGGTTAAACTGATTACATGTGTTACAGATAAGGCATGTCAGCAAAAGAACTTGACTAAATTGACCATTTGGGCACAGGACAATAATATTCTGATAAATACATCAAAACTAAATTAACCATTTGGGCACAGGACACTAATATTCTGATAAATACATCAAAAACTAAGCACATGAAATTTGTGAGATATAAACTGAAATGTGAATATTTAATACAGCACACAGTGATTGAAACTGAAGATTAATTTAAGGAACCTGGGTATATGGGTAGATCCAGCTTTGAGTTTTTCTAATCATATCAACCAATTGGTTAATGATAGTTATAGAGCTATAGGTTGTATAAAAAGATTTATAAAGTCTAAGAAATCAAAAATGATGAAGCCATTGTTTGTTAGTTACATTAGACCCCAAACTTGAGAATGGAATAACGATATGGAAACCTTATAAGAAAACAATCATGAGTAATCTGGAAAGAGTACAACAGAAATATACCAAGGACATCCATGGATGTGAAAATGTAATTTATTATGAAAGACTAAAATATCTGAACTTGTACAGTGTCTCTTATAGATATCTAAGAGGAGATCTTATTAGGTACAAATGGCATTTAGAGACAAATACCTCTGGGAATGTTTGGGGTTATCAACAAGTAGTATAGAATCATCAGACAACCTACGTAGGTTCATAGGTTCATAGGTAGGTACTAGGCTATCTGCCCAAAAGCATTTATAAGCCTAGCCAGAATGTGTTGACTTTTGCCACCCCCTTAGATTAGTTCCCTGTGCCTCCGTCCAGCAGAGCCACTGAAGTGATCCCCAGGGTAAACTTTCTATTTCCCATCCACTCATCAATGTTTCTCTTGAAGAGTGTTAGCGAGGAGCCCTGCCTAATGTAGATTGGAATTTTGTTCCAAAGCATGGGAAGTCTCCGTGACAGGAATCTATCCCTCCAGCACATCCTATTTATTGCTGTGGTGAGGTTTAGATCCCTAGAGCATGTGGCTTGAGGGGATAAGCTTTTCTTTAGGTGGAGCATGTCCATCAGTTCTGGGTTAGATATATAGGTTCCATAGGAATGAGAAGTATACTAATTGATTCTCTAAGAGAGCAGCTGATGCATGGAACAAGCTACCAAATTACATATATTAAAGCAAGTACTAGTTTAGATATTTTTAAGAACAGCCTGGACACTTTTTATGGGGACAAGTGTTTCCATATATTGGTAGGCTAGAATGGCATTAATGCCTGTGCTTAACCTATTTGCATGTATGTATGTATGTAATTCCATGGGACTTGATAAGATACTGGGAAGCCTAATTCATGCAGTCAGGAATAGCCTATTATATATCTTATACACATTGTTAATAAAGCAGTGACAATTGTCGACATCCCTGATATTTGCAAGTAGGCCCTTGTGGTCCCAATCCAAAAAGGATGCCCTCTCACAGACATCAGTAACTGTAGATTGATCAGCCACACAACCATATCATACGAGGTAAGGAAGAGACTAATTACGAGAACTTATTCAGGAAATCAGCCACACAACTATATCATACAAGGTAATGAATAGAATCATTGTGGAAACTTATTCAGGAAGACTAAAGCATTGTTCTCCATGACTTAACCCAGTATAATTTTTGTTAAAGATAGATCTTGTATACTTAATTTGTAAATTTCTTGAACAGCATGATCACTGTTCTGCATGGTGGTTTATCTGACAATGCAGCTTACTTCAGTCTGGCTAAAGTGCTAATCATCATACCCAGTAATGGAATCATGCCTAAACTCAATAAATAAAAGGTAAATGAAACTGTAATAACTTGGACTCACAACTGGGTACATAGTTATACACAACAGGTAAGAATAGGGAATAAGAAATACCTTACCATTTCCTGTCATCTTGGAATCCTTCAAGGCTGTAACTTGGGACCCATAATTTTTGGCATCTGTTTCTCAGACATTAAAACTGACTCCAGTGTCTGTTTCACCAAATACTTAGATGACTACATACTTGGCAGAATTGTCCTTAACCATGTTGGTACCATCTCCCTTCAAATGACACTCAATATTGCAGAAGTATGGTGCACAGAAATGACCCTGTCTCCAACATCAAAAAATGCAGCATTCTAGAACTTGTTAAACTCCTCGCTCTACCAACTGTATATATTACTGATGGCAGCAACTAGAACTGGCAAAAAAGTAGAATAACTTTTAGTTTTATTAGATGATGGCCCTTTATTTGATAACCATTTATTAAATATTGTCCACAGAGTATAAGAAGTCACACAACTGATCCACTATAGGGGTGATGTATGCCAGGAAGATAATTGTACCCTGTATACAGCTCTTATGAGGTGTGTTGTAGAATATAGCACCATTTCTAGAATCTACTCACATTCCATGAGGTACAATCTTGCAAAGTATACTGAATTTTCACAGCTTTCAAAGCTTGTCTTATAAACAAAGACTGCAACAACTCTTTCTCTCTTTTCTCTGTATGTTATCACCTGAATAAAGGGGACCCATTCCTAACATACTAAAGCATTTGCTAAGAATGCCATCTTGGTGATCTGACTGCAAGAGGACAATCTGCCTCATTAAAAATTATTATTAACCCTGGCATGGAAGGTGACAATTTTAGGCCTTAAGACTCACATGCCAGTGGTATAAACTCCCATTTCTATTAAACTCAGCCACTAATCAATACCTCGAAGAAGGAATGGATAACTACATCATCCTGCTCTTAAGTTGCATTAAAAAAGAATAAAAGCAGTAAAGCACTGTTTGTATGAGATTTACTAAAAACACAAAAGAAAAGTACAACAGAAAAAGCACAAAGATGCTGGAAATGGTTCCATCAAAAATCCACAAACGAACAGGGTATAGTATCCAGTAAAGTATTATTCTGGTACCTCGGCTTTTCGCCTTCTAAGGAATAATTTAAACATCAAACAACCACCCTATTTATACACCAAGTGCTGTTATAAATAATTAATTATTCATCTAACCAATTTCTCAATAAATAAACATTTTCCACACATTTTTAAACAAATCCCCACTTATACAAATAATAAACATTTAAAAAAACTTATTTAGTAGAAATATCTATATACATATGTATCTAACAACTATTCTGACATAAATTTTATTTATAAATTCCTGTATACAAAGCTAAATTTATAAATTCCTGTTTACAAAGTTAAATTGTTACTAATATTCATTCCCCTAGGGTAAAGTGTTCTAAAGTTTATAATCATTCTGTATTCCAGTCTATTAAGCTCATCCTTAAAACTACCCACAAACTTCAAAAATGGACATGCCAAAACATTAAAAAACAGACTAGTCTCAGAACTCCTATTTACATATCTGGTAGCTACAGGCTCATAATGGAATTCAGAGTAAACAGAATAGATTTGGTAATAGGTGTTTGAATGTATATATGGGGTTGAAAGAAAAGGAAACAAAGGAGAGGAGAGGTTGTTTTTTGTGACCAAATATTCCCCATTTTCAAACATCCTGGAAAAAATTATTAAGGAATTGATAATAATTAAGTAATTTAACTTTGTAAACAGGAATTTATAAATTTAGCTTTGTATACAGAAATGTATAAATAAAATTTATGTAAGAATAGTTGTTAGATACATATGCATATAGATATTTGTTTATTGTTTGTATAAGTGGGGATTTGTTTAAAAATGGGTTGAATGCTTATTTATTGAGAAATTGGTTAACTAAATAATTAATTATTTATAACAACTATTGGTGAATAAATAGAGTGGGCGGCCACGGTGGTGCAGTGGTTAGCATTGCCGCCTCACAGCAAGAGGTTCTCCGGTTCGATCCTCGGCTGGGGTGCCTTCTGTGCGGAGTCTGCATGTCCTCCCTGTGGTCGTGTGGGTTTCCTCCGGGTGCTCCGGTTTCCTCCCACATCCCAAAGACATGCTGCAGGTGGATTGGACACTCTAAATTGGCCCTAGGTGTGCATGTGAGTGTGCCTTCTGTGGAAGGTTGGGCGCCAGGCTGGCAACTCGACACCGTAAAACTCCACTGCCATTCAATGTGCCGACAGGTGATCCACTGTGGCGACCCCTAACCGGGAAAAAGACGAAAGAAGAAGAAGAAGAATTGGTGAATAAATAGAGTGATTGTTTGATGTTTAAATTATTCCTTAGAAGGCAAAAAGTCAAGGTACCAGAATAAAACTTTACTGGATACTATATCCTGTTCCTTTGTGGATTTTTGGTGAAACCATTTCCAGCTTCTTTGTGTTTTTTCTATTGCATGAGATTTACCTAAAATGATTTTGCATTTAAATTAGATAACTATTTTTAACCTGGTAATGACAGCAACTTCTAACCCTCAATAACCAGAATGAAGGCGAGACCAGTGATGGCAGGATAATAGTTACATCAGTAGCGGACCAGCTGATATGATTATAACAGATGGACCCATCTCACAGTACCCTAGGACTGGATGTCCCTTATTATTGTGGTTCACATGAAGCAATTACTTTCCATCTCTAAACTGGCCCTATTGCTTGTTCAATGAACTATCAAAACAGTGTGCTTAAGATGTATGTAATTGTTTAACTAAACTCCATTTTGGGGTATGCATCCAGATAAAGTTCAGTAACTTCAATCAGAAACCAGTTTGGGATTCCCCAGACAAATTATTCCTATGAACCTTTTTACCTTGTATGAGTCATCTGTTCATTGATCATGTGTTCACCAGCTAGCCATTTTCCATGCTACCATAATTGCCTCATGCCATTGTAAGATTTCTGTAAGGGCTATTACAACCCACCTTAATCATGGCTTCTTTTCTTTATCCAGGTAGTATTGCTCAAAATATCAAGTATATAAAGACTTAAATTGAAGGTGTGCACAGCTTTTCATATTGCACCTTGTGTATGGCCTACAATGACTGATCTTTAAAAAAGCTTGCTGGTATGCTATTAAGGTATGATAATTCCGCAGTCAATGAGTTATGTACTCAGATAGTTAGGCAAGAAGACCAACTCATATTTAAGAGGTGTAGTGTTACTTATATTTGTTCCATGTGGATTATAGATTAAAAGAAGGGATGTTTGCTATGTTTTACAGTCCTTAAAGGTTTACACAATCTGCATCAACAGTACAGAAACCAGAAAAACATATGGTTCCTTCAGCCTTGTCCCCTTCCCCCCAACACACACACAGCTGTTTTATTACTTCATAGTATCTGTTGTGAATTCTTGATTGGCCAGATGACTTGTAAGCCTTTGATTGGCCAGATGAGTCTGAGAATCTCCTTTTACCATTTATCAGTCATTAGAATTCAGACTAATGAGAAATCATCAGCAAGGCAATTTTTTTGAGCTGTGCTGTTTAGTGAAAATGTCTCACTTTCTTTTTTCCTTTAGCTGCACTTACCCTTGTACAGTCCTCACCAGTTTATCTTACCTCAAGGACTTTGGAGAAGGCTATAATATTCCATAAATTTATGAGGAAGCTATGATTCGGTCAACCTCCTGATAAAACAGTGATCTCCAGGTGAGTTTTTCCATTCTTATTTACTAAGATTCCAGTTGTTATTATGACTGCTATTTTGGCACATGATATAACAGACTTACAGTACAAGGTCTATGATTATGATAGCCATTTTTGAACACTTGAAGATATCCATAATCACATATATCTGTTCTTGTGTATTACTTGTTATCAGTTCTCTTTGTACCTAGACCACCATAGAACAATCATACACAGTGAGGACATGCAAACTCTGCATGGATGCCTGCCGTTCACTGGACCCAAGACTGAGAACCAAATGGCTGTTTGCTTAATGATTTTGAATCCTGTTTCTAGGTTTTTATATTTCATTTACCACCTGGAGGTTATTTAAATCATCTATATATTGAAATTCGCATATATTTATTATTCTTCACACTGTAATGAAATTAGTGTCTTTCAGCATGAAGGGAGAATATAGCCCAGTTAAATAAACTAGGATCTACAGCTTTGTTTTTCTACAGGAGACACAGCTCCCAGTAAGGAGTATTATAAGCTTAGCAGACAGCTCCCAGTAAGGAATATTATAAGCTTAGCAGACAGCTCCCAGTAAGGAGTATTATAATCTTAGCAGAGCTTCCAGTAAGGAGTATTATAAGCTTAGCAGACAGCTCCCAGTAAGGAGTATTATAAGCTTAGCAGACAGCTCCCAGTAAGCAGGCCAGTTTATATGAGAATTACTTATGTCTTCTGCAACCAAACAGGTGTTAGGTTATAGCTGTGCTGCACAGGGAGGTATAAAGAAATTTCCAGATGACAGGAATTATGACAGCGTTCCAAGGCTGCCCTATATTAAAGACTACCATGAAAGTCATCTCTTCACAATTAGCAATATCTAATACTCCCTGGGGCTAATTTAAAGTATTGTCCACTTCATTAGCCTTTCTCAGGGTAAAATGATTATAGAGCATTATTTTAATACTCCCGATTTTGTCAGAATGCTAAACGTAAGACCTTATTAAGGCAATCAGCTTTTGGGAGTCATACTTTGTGGCAGTTTTGTGTCTCATAACTCCAGCAGTATGGTTCCATGGAATCATACATCATACCTGATGGTTTCCTGAACAGAATAAAGATAAACCTAATTAAATACTTATCAATAAGATTTCATTAAATTTTAGCATGTGGGCACATCCCTAACCTGTAGCAACTGTCTGCAATGGTACCAATTCTTAGAGGGAGGGAAGGAGGTCACATCACACCCAAGCTATTTTTCTTCCATCATTCTGACAGGTGTACCATCCAAAATCATAAATATAGTTATGATTAACCTTATCTAAAATGACTCAGGGGTCCGACTTCTGTTAGATGTGGAACTGCATTGGTTTAATAAAGGGAAGCATTGCCTTTTGAGTTTTGAGACATTCTTTGATGAGGTATCAGCAGCACTTGATGAAGGACTGGCAATACATGCTGCTTATTTTGACCATGATAAGACTTTCAATATCATTCTACAAAATAGTACAAATGGCATATTAAGAACACTAATTGCCAGCTTGTCTGCAGTTCAGTGGATAAAACACTGTTTACGCCACAGGTCACAACAAGCCAGAGTATGGAGCTTACTTGTCTGTCCTGACAGTCTGCCAATACTATCTCATAGGGCTCTTTACTGAGGCCACCTTTTGGGGTTATTCTTCTCAGATATAAAAGTGGGAACAGAGATCTGTGGAACCAGATGTGCTGCTGATTGCAAATTGGGTAACATTCTGTAAAAGATGTTGAACATTTTTAATATGATCTATAAAAATGCATACCTGGTGCAGAAGTAATTGTTTCTTTTTAGTGGGAGGAAATGTAGCATCATGATACTTGACAACTAGGACTTAAATTATTGATTTATGACTGGCTCACTGATTGGACATGTAGGGTGAGAGCTGGTGGTACATTCTCTTCTAATAACTCAACCACTAGTGGAGTCCCTCACTGCTCTGGGCTGCATCACCTTCTCTTTGCAGCTACATTTCTGATGTGAAGACTGATGTCCCAGGTTTGCTGTTGGCCAAGTTTATGGATGACTGCAAGCAGGATTGACATTATTGATTCTCCACAAGCAATTATATTCTCCAAGCAGGATACAGTAGAATCAGCATTTGGCATTCTAATTATGGGTATATTTAATGCAAAAAATAAGCTATAGTTGCATTTGGGAAAAAAGTCTTTCCCATTGAGTATCACATAACAGAACTTTGCTTAAGGTTATGGAGTTGTTTGAGATCAAAACATTTTGTTTGACAATGAACTGCTTTTTGATAATCAAGGATCAGTTACAATAAAGAAATCTATTTTCACTGTCCAGTTAATTAATAATGGTATATCTTCAAGATCCAAAGTGATCTTAGTCTCCCCACATTCCTCACATTTTGGCCAATCATTGAATATATCTGTCCAACAGTAGTTATGCATCTTACCAAATAAGTATCCAAGCTTTAAAGACCTCGTTGTTTACTATGCAAAATAATTGCAGGGCAAGACTCCCTGACTCCCTCAGCCATGTAGATTAATTTAAAAAAGTCTTTCACTTTATTCTGTATCATAAAGACTCCTCTGTGGAGGTTTCTGTCTTGCATTTTGGGATATGAAACATTCTGTTTTATTACAACTTCTTCACCACAGAAACTCTGGTAGTCTTAGGAGCACTTGTGCTAAAACTCTCAAATGTAACCTATGAACTTATATTGCAACATAAATAAGATGTCTGGCAGGGATAGGGTCATTACCCAAAGGATTCCACTCCAGAGACCACAACCTCATTACCACAATCAACTGAACAAGCTGGAGGGACAGGTTCATAACCCAGAGACTGCCCATGCTATGGAATAGACTTCCCATACATATCAAGCAGAGCACCTCACTGGCCCTCTTCAAGAGAAATCTTGATGAGTGGATGGGAAATAGAAAATTCACCCCGGGGATAACTCCAGTGGCTCTACTTGACAGAGGCACTGGGAACTAAGGTCGGGTGGCACAATGCCAGGGTAAGCCTATGGGCTAGGCTTGTAAAGGCCCCAGGGCCATTAGCCTAGTACACACTTATGAACCTATGAACCTATAAAGAATCCTGTGGTGAAGGTTTCTGTCTTGCATTTTGGGAAATACCTAATTTCTAAGGAAATATCTGAAAATCTATGTCTGGAAAAAGAGAAATCTGTGGTATCCCTCGAAGTCTCAGAAAAACCCAGTATGCAACCTATACTGGATCCTAAACATACCAAGAAGAAACTTTGCAGTGTGGAGTATGTGATGTTCACTTCCTAAATTATGTTATGCACTTAGTTCACTTAATAAAAATTTCATTGTAAAATACATGCTACAAAATAATCAAATAGAAAATAGTAGGTAGTCCACAGATTAATTAAAAATAGAATATCCTTTATTAAAACACACAAGCGATCCTAGTTGAGTGCAATGAAAAGCATCAGAAACATTCCTTATTTATATATAATCACTTTCCCCTGGATTTACTCATCTTCCGTGCAGGACTAGCTTAGTCCTGCACGGAAGCGGACATTTAGGAGCTGGATGGCAGCGAGCCATACATATTAATGAAGGCGCGCTGCCTGAGCTCCTAATCTTACATGGAGCATGTAAGAGTGCAGGGGGCATGTCTGAGAGCAGAGTTCCCAGAATATACATGCCCCTGCAATGAAGAACAGCAGAAAGCCCAAAAGAATGAGCGAGACTGCTCATAGGTGTCTGCATACCCCCCAGCAACATCCCCCCACATGTACAAGAGCAATAGTAAACACAAACAATATAAAGATCCTTTTATTTATTTTTTTATGAAACAGATTAAATTTAACCATAGGTGCGTGGGTTTGCCCATCACTTAGCTATGGTTAATGCAGCTTAAATGGCAGAAGAGGATAAAAAGGAAGATATATGCAAATGAAGCAGTATAGCAATAGTGTAGTGGGCAGAGCATTCTCATTACGAGCAGTCATTTCCGGTTTGAGTCCCACTGCAGCACATTCCATTTTCCATGTCAAATCACATTATGACCAATATTTTTAGTCACATAATCTACTAAATAACATATATTTGTGAACTGGAGTACTGCATTAAATGCAGATATGAGGTGTCAGTGTCATAATGTTGCAAAGTCCACAGATAATCACATATGCCCCATACAGTATATGTACACAGGAATCAGGGATACAAATGGAAGGTAAAATGTGTAATGAATGATAACTCCATGCAGCTTCCCAATCACCCACCTTCCTAAGAACCATTAGACATTACTGTCTAAATTATTGCAGTGATAAGCTTGAGTAAGAACTAGTAAGCAAGTGTAAGCACTATTAAGCAGTAGTAAGTGGGAGTAAGCATATGTAAGCACTAGTAAGTGGGTTTAAGCCCATTTGCATGGGGGAAAGCAATGTGCACACAGGTTAATCAATACTAAAGCTAACTCTCTGTAAGCATCATTAACCGGAGGTTAGCAGTGCTTACCCTCGCACAAACCCATGCAAACCCACTTACAAGTGCTTAAAAGTGCCTCAATCACTCTGTATCCAACGCTCTTGTTCTGCCCAGCAACAAAATAAACAGCCTTGTAGGTCTTGAACCCAGGACCCTATACACTATAGTCACAGTAATTAACCACCAAGCCATCACAGCACTACATATGAATGAGGTATCACCAAACGAATCCTCACTATTGTAAAATCAAACTGAACATGAGAAAGGAATCAGTATACAGTTATATGTTCTATAACCTACTACATAACATAAATATGTGAACTGGAGTACAGAAGTAAGCCCAGATATGAGATGTAATTGTAATAGAGTGTTGAAGTCCCCTATTACACACAATGACCCCATACAGTGTATGTACACATGAATCATGGATACCAAACATATATATAAGATGTAATGAATAATAAATCAATGCCAAAAAGCAAATATAATACTAAGTAAATATCAAGCAACACTAAGCATTGCACAAGCCAGCTTAGTTGCTGTAAGCAATGTGTAGGCCAGCTAACTCAAACTGCCCAGTGGTATACCCCTTTAAACAATAACAACCTTAGGTAAGCAGGTTTGCCCATAGCTTAGCCTTTTCAAAACTGGCCAATCATGGCAAAGTGTGGGAATTTGGCCCTACTTAAACCCAACAGGTGGAAATACATTTCATAACTGGTTGTTGCTTCCCCTTGCAGGCACCATGGCAGAAATAGGAGAGGGAGTGCACTTTTGGGTGCAGCGCTGGGGCATCCAGGAGTGCGGAGTCATGGCAGAACTCCTTGTCAAAGACCATGAGCAGAGACTGTTGCAGGGCCAGTACCAGGGTTCCCAATATAAGGCGGAAACCTGGGACCATCTCACCCGTGACCTCACCAGTGCCATTGGCATACCCCAAACTGGTGACCAGGTCAGGCATCACTATGCCAACCTGAAGCAGCGTAAGGGGGATCTCTTGGATCAGTTGATCCAAGAGGCTAGAATGACAGGGATTGTCCCAGCTGTAAGTATCACTCCACTACGTGTTCAGTAATTGCCAGATCATGTATATTATGGATATGTATGGCTAAATATTCCTCTTATGTCCTTCACAGCTGCAAGTGAGTGGGCTGCGAACCAGGAGGCCCATGGATGTCGCCTGCAGAGGTTGAGACGCGAGGCAGGTTAGTAATATTCTTGCATGTACTGTCATAGGAAATAAATTTAAAAGCATTAGTAAGTTAATTGCCAGTATAAAACCTGTATTGCTTAAGGCAAGTACTGCATACACCAGAGAATATGGCAGGAAGAGTCTCATATAGTTTGTATGTAAATAAAAGCATAATAGCGTGACAATAAAGGTCTAACAGCTGGACTGCATATGTATACTCTGGTATCATATGGTAATGTAGATTTGCATTTACTTAATAGTACTGTTGTATTAAGCACTGTTACCCACACTGTGCAACATAAATAGAATGTATAGGAATGTCTGTATATGACTGGTGCAATCCCCAGAGGTCATTTAGTACAACTGAGAGAGACATAGACAGAAAACAGTGAAAAGACAGACAACAAAATCTGAATAGCACATGCAACTGAGACGTGAACTGTTGTATTTTTAGCACACACAGCCATGGTTCGAATCCTGGGAGTAGTAGTAGTCTGCATACAGAATCATACCCCACAACTGCCAGAATGTTCAGTAAATTGGCTCATATCTGCTGCCTGTCACTCTGTCCCCCCTGGGAAATCAGTGGGATGATCCCAGAAGTATAGGCAGCAAACAAGAAATGCAACTGATAATCACAGATCTACAAGAACAAACCTGTCACTCTAGCAACTCCCCAAACTGTTATGAGAGTAATAAGCCAAGTATGTCATAATCTGCATCCCCATGTTGTCAAACTGTGTACAGAGTGTGTACAGTAGCAGAGTGAGATGTATGTGCATACTACTAATGTGAAATCTGGTACTTTGTGTGGCAACATTCAGGTAGTGCTAACAAACATTGCTCCCACAGGTACGTCAGATACGAACACTGTGCCGAGAAATAAAAGCTTGATACCCTGTACTGGTACTGTTTACTTTGGTATTGTATGGAATTGTGAGTGTTGCAGTTGCTCTGAATAATAAGGTATCACTGATCACTGTCACCCACAATGTGCTACATAATATAACTGTGTAGGAAATCCTGTATAAGAGTGTTGTACGTCACTAAAGGTTGAAGAGCGCAATAGTCTACATATGTCTCGGTTCACCTGCATGTGGTCAAGACATGGCCAGAGTCTGTGCAAAAAGAGATGGACAGGTATGTGCATAACATCAGCCTGGAATCTGGGAGTATGTGTAGAAACAGTTAGTTAGTGTTAACAAACTATTCCTTCACAGGTATACCATGTAAGAGGGATATACTGTATACCATGTAAGAGGTGTATACTGCAGGTAAAACCAGTTCATTTATAAAGATGTCGACAGCCATATCACTGTCCAAACTAAGGCAATAGGGTAGTGTAGTAATACTTGTAAGGTACAAATAACAGCACTGACTAGGAAAGTAATGCAAACTACAGGAATATACTAGTTGTTAATTGACATCTTTCTCCCACCCCACCATATCTCCAACAATACACTAAATACCCACCTCAAATGGTACGTTATGACTCCACTGTTATAATGGGACATATGTCCTATTGGTTGATAAATATTTAAATCTGTTTCTTTGCATGTACTATGTTGAAATACTCCAACATTGGTAGCATGGTGCCATAAATGTACCTGCATGCTGTTGCTATTGCCACTCTGGTCCCATATATGCACGTGTTACGTTTGCTATGCAACTGTTCCATATCAGGTGTCTGGGTTAATGGGAATATCTATGCATGCTGTTATACCTAACCCTGGAATGTGTTGACTATTACTAACCCACATATGTTGATACACCATAAACACCATAGCACGTATGGGAATGCGGGTCCCAGCAGACCCACCTGTTCCACCTCAACTGGCCGTGGCACCGGGCACCAGCACATCTGGGGCCCAACCTGGGACCTCCTCGTCCATTGGTCCTGCACCACCTTCGGGTGGAACTGCCTCAGGGGATGGGGCTTGCCCCCCTGGGAGTGGGCGCGGACGGGAAGCTGTCACCCATCACCAGGTCCAGGTTGTGGTGTGTAGGGAGCTCAATCAGCAGTTTGGAGATCTTCTATGCCAGCTCAAGGGTCGCGTGTCATGACTAGAGGGTCGGCCTGGCTCTTCAACTCAGCCCCCAGCACAGCCACCTTCGGGGCTGTAAAGGTGCAGTGGTGACTCCCCATGGGTGGGGATCTCAGTCCCACTGTTTCCACTAGAGGATCATGGGCTTCCGATTTCCCAACACCCATCCCCGTCAAGGTGTTTATCCCCCACATGTGTCATATACCGCCCCTGTATCCATCTCGTTTGTCTCATCTGTTAACCTACCGAACCTACTTCCCCAAATATACCTACTATCTCTCCCCAACATCCCACTCTCACCTGAAAAAAAAAAAAAAGGGCAACCTGTTCCCAAAAAAATCTCGGCCCATACATAGCTGTCCATTTCGCACACATGTCCACTGGACACATGTAATCTGGTCTAATTGGCATCACAACATATTATTGTTGTCCTCACCCCTCTCTCAAGTGTTTGCGTGTCCAAATATACCGCCAAAGTCAGTGTATATGCACAGCTGTTGCTGTAGAAGAAATGGGCAGCTATGGACATTCCCTACACTCTCCTGCACATCCCTAGCTATTTTCCCCACTGTCTTTCCCACTTTGTGCCCCTATTGCACCACTTTCCTATCAACCCTTGTTTCTTTTCTTTTAAAGAAGTTAGAGCGAGGGTAAGCAGGAGTAAGTACTTTTAAGCAGCAGTAAGCGGGTTTAAGCTTGTTTGCACGGGGGTAAGCAATGCCTACACAGGTTAAGCAATTGAGAAGCTAAATCATTATAAGAACCTGTAACCGGAAGTTAGCAGTGCTTACCTCCACGCAAACCCGCGCAAACCCACTTACAACTGCTTAAAAGTGCCTTACTCAGTCTGTATCCAATGGCCCTTGTTCTGCCCAGCAATAAAATAAACCGCCTTTATAATGCTTGAACTCAGGACCCTGCACAATATAGCCAAAGTGATTTACTACTAAGCCATGTCAGATACACATAACCCTGATGTTTTCACAAACATATCATCCAGCCCAGTCATTCAACAGTACAGGAAATGTATTTCAACATGTAGATGTGTGTGGGTGTGTATATATATTAAAATCTAAATAGATATAGCATATCTACATATGTAGATATAAATACACACACACACACCTATATATATATATATATATATATATATATATATATATATATATATATATACATACATATGCATACATCTATGGATATATATGTCTACATCTATATGTGTGTATATATATATATATATATATATATATATATATATATATATATATATATATATATATATATATATGTGTGTGTGTGTGTATGCATAAATATATATCTATATAGGTATATACAGACATACATCTATAGATATAAAAGGGACCATAACAAAAACATATATGTCCACATGCACTGTTAATGGGGTTAAGGGGGCCCAAACAACATACGTCTTGTACGTATAGATATCCCCCCACAGCCAAACACATCTGCCCTGCAATACAATACCAACTGTTGCAGATCCCATAACCAGGACATGACACAACATGGGCAAAAGATGTTAACAGTACTTCATCCCACCTGTATGATGTCAGGCTGGTATCAGGAACATATCATGCAGTGCAGTCTGGCTACCATAGAGAATGTACAATGTGGAAGGAATCAGCATTCCTAGGATACATATACACAGAAATATATATGCAGATACATATATATATATATATATATATATATATATATATATAAAACCACACATACATACACACAGAGATATGTATAGAAAGATACATATGTAGAAGGTGCACACAATACGGAGCAGCTACTATGCCTACAGTTGCCACCTTACCAAATGGACACTGTATGAGACACCCATACAAATGACAATTGTTACCTGTAACATATACCCACAGAGAGGTCAAAGGATATAACACCACACATAGGTTTTCATAAATGGGAAAGCTTTATTTGTGTACTATTACAGTTGTATATGTCTTGTCATATAGCTGTTTATAGACTGACATACATATAAACAGAGTAATGCAACTGTAAAACAGTTATATGAATACAGTAGTCTGGAAAGGTTTACATATCTTCCTGTCCAGGCCGAGGCCTGCAAGTAGTACAATAGTAATGACAGCCTCTATCTACACTCTGTAGACAATCCCTAGGGGGTAAAGACCTCAGCTGACACAATGGTATGTATCTGTTACATAACAAGGCATAACTGACACCATCACAATCACACTGACAAACAGAACAGTCTGTATGACAGGAGGCAGTAGGCCTGCATTTACCCAAGGTGAATTGTATGGTAATGCACATCCAGATACCTTAAGGCAGCTTACCCCTTACCCCTACATGTTGTAACAGCCTAGGTTAGTTATGGTGCATCCCACCAAGACTCAGTAATACAGGATCATATACCACTGTTACATACACTGGCCTCTGGAGTGCATATATATATATATATATATATATATATATATATATATATATATATATATATATATATATATATATATACATATGTATGTCCACAAATATACAGACACCCATGTGTACACATATATATGAACACATATATATACATCATATATATCTACACATATATAGATATATATCTATATGCACATCTGCATATATACAAACACACACACAAACATATATGTATGTAAATACATGTCCCCTATATTACCACCACAATGCTGCATGCTATGTGCAAAGAAACAGCACCCATAGCAATACACATAGATATCTACAGCTGTCAGTGTGTGCAACATGGATGGGTATGTCACATGTGAACCCCTTGTTGGGACCACATTGCCCTTGTCTGTGAAGTATGGGATGGTAATATGGGGAAGTATGGCAGGTATAGTTGTGGAGGTGGTCAGGGTTGGTAGATATAGAGGACAGCCTACAGGGGTGGTATGTGAAACATGTGGTGGTTAAAAACTCTGAATGGTGTGTGTGGTCTGTGACGTGGATGCCCAATGGGCCCCAATATGGACACAATGGGAACAAGCCTCCCACCTACTGCTACTCACAACAGCAGTCCACGTCCCGAAGGTGCCTGGCATGGAGGCTGAGCAGGAGGAGCATGTGGGCCCTGTGAATGTGTACTGGGTGCCTCAAGGTGATGTAGCTCATCCCACATGTGTCTGTGGAGCTGGTTATGGAAGAGACTCTGGACCTGACCTCAGGGGACAGGAACATGTCTGTGTGTGCCCCCCGGGGGGACAACATCCCCTGAGTTGGTTCCACCAGACGGTATTGCTGGACCAGTACATGAGGAGTCCCCAGGGTGGGTCACATATGTGATGTGGCCTGGTAACATGGGCAGATGAGTTTGGAGAAGTGGTTCTGCTGGCCAATAGTACATATACATGCTATTGTGTCACTGTTATAGAACATATGTTGATAGTAAGAGCTGTAATACTTACCTTATAGCTTTAGGACACCTTAGGAAACCTTGTAAACTGCAATAGCCCTGCTACGTTCGCCCTTGCTATGCTCAGGCTCTCTTCGCTCCCCTCCCTGCCCCCAATTTCCTCCCGCCCCCAGTACCTCTAAATTTATAGTACTATAGCCACTCCCCCACTTTCTAGATCCTATCTGCTTTCATCTGTGATAATTCCACCCACCCCCATTCTACTACCTACATTTTAATAGCACCTATTAGCTTTCATCTGGCATTCTCCCATCCCCTTTCCAGTACCTTTTCCTCACCACTCTATCTTCTGGTGTTGCATCACCTGGTAAAACAGTTCCTTAACTCACTATCTGAATCACAGATAATGATATACTCCTCTTTACTACCCCTCTTGTTCACACCATACCTCCTTACCTTGTATGAAAACCAGTAGTTTCTCACCGGATTTCAGGTCCCAAAAGGCCATACTATCACCCCAGCTGTAAATCCTTCCACCTTCAACCATACTTACAGTACCAGATCCTATCCAACATCTTGTTCAGTCTATCAGCATCTCAACCCCAGGCACATTAGCTCTAGATCCAAACACTACCACAAACTAATAAAGAAATTCCTGAAGTTCATCACCAAGTATAGACTCAACCTAATACTTGGTGGTGATATTCACCCCAACCCTGGCCCACTCACTTCAGATACACATACCCCCTCTACTTGCAATCTAAGCTACAAACCTACAATTAATAGGCCAACTAACTCTCTCCTAGTCTGTCATCTCAATATTATAAGCATTAATAACAAGGTACATGAATTGCATGCACTTCTGGATGTCCACTCCCATGAGATTCTCTGTTTATCTGAAACCTGGTTAAAACCTAACACTAAAGACAATGAAGTGTTACCACCTGGGTACAACATACACAGGCTGGATCGTGCTTCGAGGAAGGGGGGAGGGGTAGCTGTACTCTATAAATCTGAGTTGAATGTCAACATAGATGTAATACAACCTCCTCAGATTAATAACTCAGAGATTCTTGCCATCAAATTGCAACTTAATAAAAATAAATGCATTAATATTATCTGTATGTACATTCTCCCAGGTAACAATATATCTACATTTGAAGATATCCTGCACTGGCTATCATGTCACTACCCCCAAGAAACCCTACTACTTGGAGACTTTAGCATAGACTGGGGCACCTGTTCCTCAGAATCCCCAACCACCCATATTAACCTTCATGCATTTACACAAATCATATCCACCCCTACCAGGATAGGTAAACCCAACCAAAAAGAAAGTATACTTGACTGGGTACTCATAAACAGTCACCCCCAACTGTATACCTCTGGTACCCTCCTTAATGGCCTAAGCGATCACCTTCTCACATATGTAATTAAGCACAAAACCATTAATTCCCAACAACCCTTACTCAGAAAGGTTAGAAACAATAAAATCTTTGACCCTGCCAAATTCCAACAAGAACTAAACTCATGTAATTGGTCTATTCTAAAACACCTCCCCTTAGAGGAAGCAGTAGCATACTTTAACAACAAATTCCTTGAGATCCTTGATTTGCATGCACCTGTTCGTTCAAAGAGAACCAAGGCAAAAACTGCACCATGACTTTCTATAGAGTCTAAACTCAAAATTACCCTTAGAAACAAAGCATGGGCTTTATGGCGCTTTTCTAAAGACCCTCAATATCACATTAAATACAGGCAATCCAGGAACGAAACCAAAAAATCAATTTTACAAGACAAAAAACAATACTACTGTAATTTACAGACAGTAAATCAAAATAACCCTCAGAAGTTTTGGGCAGGTTTAAATAATCTACTACATCCTGGACAAACTTCAACCCCAATCCCTGCTGCTACTATTGATAAAACCCCTGAAGATGTTTCTGATAGTTTTAACCAATTCTTTATTGAGACAATTTAAGCCCTAGCTAGCCAACTACCTCCTAGCTCCCCTGGTCCTGAAAGTAGCACCCCTAGAAACCTACTTGCGTTCAGCTTCCAACCAGCCGCCACTTCACTTATCCATACCTTGATCAAAAAATTAAAACCCACTACACTTTCTGCTGATCAATTCCCTGCCGAGTACCTACAAAAATCAACTGATGCTATTGCTTACCCCGTCTCAATACTAATCAATCGAACCATAGTAGAAGCTAAAATTCCCACCATCTGGAAAATATCCTATTTATTTATTTATTTTTTATTTAACATTTGTTGACCAGGAAAGTCCGACTAGGTTCCACAGATCCTGTTTTCAGCGGAGGCCCGGGAGAAAATGCTCCAGAAGCATGTCTTTAGAATGTGGGAGGAAACCGGAGCCCACGCGAACGCAGGGAGAACATGCAAACTCCGTATGTAATCCCACTTCACAAAGGAGGCAGCTCTACTGAATTCTCCAATTATAGGCCAATAGCTATACTCTCTCCACTTGCAAAGATTATGGAAAAATGTATTCATAGACAACTCATGCAACACCTAATCCAAAATCGCCTTATGGCAGACACTCAGCATGGCTTCTGTCCTCATCACAGCACTACTTCAGCCCTCCTAGCTTTTACTAACACCATAAACCATAAATGCAACAATAATTATATATCCTCAGCCCTCTTTTTGGATCTTTCCAAGGCATTCGATATGGTTGATTACCAACTTTTAATCCACACCCTGCAAACATTCTGTCTAGATACTGGAGCCCTCCAATGGTTTCAATCCTACCTGAATGGTTGACAGCAGGCTGTCCTCTGGCAGAACAAACTCTCTAACCTTCTACCTAACACCCTTGGAGTACCACAAGGCTCTATACTAGGGCCCTTGCTGTTCTCCATCTTCATTAATGACCTTTATACTGTCATCCCAAAAGTCAGCTGTATCCAATATGCTGATGACTCTACTCTGATTTGCTCAGCCACATCTCCAGTAGAGTTATGGTCAGCTACCCAGACCACCTTTAATACAATAGAAAACTGGCTTTCTGAACATTGTCTGATCCTAAATCCCAAAAAACTAAAATGCTGTTATTTTCACCAATACGTAGGGCTACGCTTTCACCTTTACCATAAAATCAAATGATGGCACAATAATCTCCCCTGACCCATCTACAAAACTATTAGGTGTCATCATAGACAATAATCTAAAATTTGACCTACATGTTAACCAAACTATCAAAACCATCAATAAAAACTAGGGTCACTTTACAGAATAAAAGCCTTCCTAACCCCTCCAGCTAAAACTGCCATAGCTCGCTCTCACCTTCTTTCAACCCTTCTGTATGCATCCCCTCTACTCTCGAATTTAAACAAGACTGTCCTTAACAAACTCTCAATTTGCTACAACCACATTGCCAGGTTTGCCACTGGGCTGCCTTTTAGGACACATCATTGCATCAATCTAAATCAGCTTGGGTGGCTTGAACTACCCAGCCTAATCCAGTATAACCAACTGATTATGGCCTATAAAATCCTCTATAATCTGGACAATACTCCTGCACTTAAAAATATTATCACCCCCTATAGCAATCCTAGACCGCTTTGATCCTCTAACAAACTACTAATTCAGACTAGCAAAATTAATAACACAGCCGGTGATTCTCTCTTTGCAAACTCTGTAAGTAGATCCTGGAACTCTCTTCCAGCTGATATTACCTTGCTTTCCACCTTAGGTCAATTTAAAACTAGACTCAAACAATATTTGTCACTTAACTGGCTATGTCAATGTATCAAGCCTGGCTAACTCTCTCTAGAATGTGTAAAAATCTGTTAACCAGTTTACTGTGTAATTTAATTTAATCCTGACTTGTGCTCAGGATTAACTGTAACCTGTGGAACTTGTTTAACTTACTTACTTATGTAATCTCTGTAAATAGTCTGTTTGTAATATGTAATGCT
This sequence comes from Protopterus annectens, assembly GCF_019279795.1. Taxonomy (NCBI): domain Eukaryota; kingdom Metazoa; phylum Chordata; order Ceratodontiformes; family Protopteridae; genus Protopterus; species Protopterus annectens. Next base: position 418,013,394 of record NC_056741.1, read on the forward strand.
GGTATTATTTAATGCTGTATCTGCTTACCCTTGGATCTTTTCTCCCCGGGCCTCCGCTGAAAATAGACATGCATCCAGTCGGACTATCCCGGTCAACAAATGTAAAATAAATAAAATAAATAAATAAATAAATAAAATAAATAATAGTCTACACAATCTCGGAACATGTCCAACTGCATGCATAGATAACCCCAATAACACAGAATGTCAGATGTGCAGCAAACACATAGCAAGCATAGCACAGGCATATATGGAACCATTGTGGCCCTGACAATGGCATGTAGGTGAATAGTCTGTAACAAGCCAGCAATGATAGTATCCACACAGGGAACATGGCTACAAACACAGTGCACAAAGCGTGGTACAGTACAATATCTGCCCCACTGGTAGGTATGCTGTAGCCATACCTATTGAGTTGTGTGTACAGTTTGTTGTTGCTGATATGGTAGGGGGTGACAGTGATGTGTACTAAGAACTGTGGTAACCTTGCTGCATGACTTGCTCACACCTGTGTCCATCTTTATGTCTTTCAGGCATGATGTCCCATGGAAGGCTTCCGGTGTACACAGCTGCTGAGAATGACATTGTGGTAAACCACCTCGCACAGCACTACCCTGTCTTGTTTGGCCAGGCCACCCATGATCAGAAGGACCGGACCACCCTGTGGAATGACCTAGTCCACAGGGTCAATGATGTCTGACTGCACAACCGCAGTTATGAGCAGATCCGGCATCATGGTTCTGACATGCTTCACAATGTCCATCAGTGTGCTGCTACAGTCCAGGGGGATCACCTCAACACAGTGGGGGGCATGCCATCCATCCCCCCCAACATGTGTGGAGGAACTCCTAGCCAGCCTCTTGGCACCTGACCATCTGCACAGCCACCAACCACCGGACACCTTTGTGGAAGTGGGTGGTACTCACACACCAGACGAGGATCATGCAGATAAGGCCACAGGGCACATTAGTAGACCACTGTTGCATATACATCCACATCGGTACAGGTAGATCATGCATATCTGACATGCCATAGATATATATTGTTGCTGCATAGTAGTGATAAACAGATGTGCATAAGTGGTAGTATTGTGGACATGTACTGTTGATGTATTGTAATGCTGCACCCACACTGCAGCAATGCCATAGGCATGGACACTGACTTTGCATCTCTCACCCTCTTATATAGATCCCTCCGGTATACCACCAAGGCAGCAGCCTGTAGCTGGTGAGTATGGTTTATGTAGATGCTTGCCAATACACCGAGCATGTAATGGCAATGGTATATTGCATGCACACATCTAACACACCTACCCAGAATGCATGCTGCACATGTGCACGTATTGTTGCTGGTAAATGCACAGCATCATGGGGTGACCATGATGGGGTATTGGAAGGGTATGTCAGACACCTGCATGATAACTAACATCCTGTCATTGCAGTATGTGTCCACAGAGAGTAACATAATGGTGGGAGACATGGCCTACAGTAAGGACATATTTGGGACAACACCCAAATGCAGTGCAACACCAGTGTATATACCTGTAGGATACAGGCAACTGCTGCAGAGATACACTATGGCATATGGCATTACAGTAGTTCACATTATCAGCTGGAACTAGGCTGTAATATGTGGTGTTCAGTGTATGGGATACTGCAAATTGACACATGTGTAGGCCTTACTTGTCATGCATCTGCAAAAAGGCTGAAGGAGGGGGGTGTCAGCATGACACACCAGTGCACTGCAGCAGGGATCCTAAGGATGCTAAAAATGGCTGTATCTGCACATAGTCAGCTTCAGGAACTGTGGCAGACATAACCCTACCCCCACAGCAATAGTGACGGCAGTGTGTGAACACTAAGGAATGTGCACATGAGTAGACCTTGCAATCATGCAGATTAGGTGGATATGTGTAGGGCAGACTGAACATACACTGGCAAATGCAAATGGCCCATGCTAGTATACCCCTGCCAGAAGTAGTGACTACTGTAGTACACATAACAATAGGTGCAACAAACTGTCATGATAAAGGTGTGCACACATATGCCCACATGGAGTGTATGCATCGAGGTCAGCATCTGCACACCTAACACATTCCGTAGACACTGCATGCAAAATTACAGGACATATGTCACATATCGGGCTCATGTACTGTTAAGATATGCTGTGATCTGGTCCCATGGCAGATCAAGGATGGGTGCATCATATCAATACGAGTGTGTACACCCTCCATAGTCATGGTATGCTCTGATGGTTGTCAGTGTAAGAGTATTGGATTGGTCATATATGGTCCGCTGATGTTGAGAGCTGTAAATCAGACATCAGGCATTCAGAAATGACATCTGTCCACATATCATCCCAGGTATGTGTTGCTGAAAAACATAGGGGCTCTGAGCATTAAAGCTGACATAACTGACACAGTACTACACATTCAGCAATGGGTTGTACATCTGTGAGGTGTGGTGCACACTACATGATAGGGTGCAGAACAGGTGCACAGGAATACTGTGTACATGGGTGCAGTGATATCCAGGGGAAGGAGCATCACCTAGTGACTCAGCACATGCACCACACACATGTATAGTGTTGCTAGCATGGATTGACTATAGCTGTGCTGCATGTGGTTGTGTACCATATGTTATGCATGTTGACAGATGGGTAATAGGAGGACTGTGTGTACTATCATTGTGCAACCTCAACTGTATGAGTGTGTGCGTACTGGTGGGTAGTTAGTTTATCTGTAGGGTCACTCTGGTGAAGTGGAGGGAGATTGATGCATGTAGGATGTGTGTGTGCATGTGTGTGTGTTTGTGTGGGTGGCCATGTATGCGCATGTGTGATTGTGGGGTTGTTGATACAGCAGTACCTCCCTTTGGGATCGTGCAGTAAATGGACATGGACTGCCACATTACACACCAAGAATACTTGTCATGTATGTAATCATAGGACAGCTGATAGTATAATAGGGTCTGTAGCATGGAACAGGCATTCCGAGGGAAGGTAGACACCAGTTATACCCTTAATACCGCATTCAGGAGAGAGGTGACCTACAACCCACGTATGCAGCACTACAGATGCATTGGAGAAGTACTAGTCAACACCAGGGAGTGTATCCATATGTTATAGTTGTCACATGATAGGTTGATTGAGTAGCATATCTGGAATGTACTGAGCAATACATACACATGACACACCAGAGGATGATATTATGGAGTGAACATAGTAGCCCACACATAAAGGGGCCATGCTCATAATGTCCAGACATACACAGGGTGAACACTGAATGACAGCAGTGAGGCCATCTAAAACCACTACACACAGGTCAGGCAGGTAATGCATTAACAGGTCTTGTGTTGTGATCACTTGTCTAGGCATTTAGAGAACTGATATGTTAATGAGTGGTATCAATGTGTGTATGTTATCAGGCGTGATGCAGTATGGGTACACATGGAAATATACATGGGACTGTCTGTAAAGTCACGGACAGGTAGGTATTATGGTGGTGTGTGTGTGTGTGTGTGTGTGTGTGTGTGTGTGTGTGTGTGTGTGTGTGTGTCTGTGTGTGTGTACTGGTAGGGAATGCTATACAGGTTTTAAAGTGCGTTTATTGTTTTCCCCCACAGGTGGCGAGGTGGGTCAGGGCCCCTCCTGCATACAATCTGATGTTTGTGTCCATACAGACACCGAAGATGATGATAGTACTGTTGAGGCACAGGTGGGGTTGTCAGGGGCCAAAACAGCACCATCATTTGACAGCCCCCTTTTAAACACCGAAACCCCGCACACAGTTTCAGTGCCCATACATACCCCATCACCAGTGATCATAGCAGAGGGATAGCTGGGGTTTGGTGGCTGTGCACAGGAAAGTGTGGTAACCATGCCTACTGTGTCTGGGTGCAGCAGGCATAGCCAGATGTCCAGCAGGGCACCACATAGGCAGATGTCCCAGGGTGCTCGTGGTATGGCCGCTAGTCATTATGCCCCTGGCTGAGGCGACATAGCTGGTAACAGCAGACGCATATTTCAGGCTGTCATGATGGCACAAGCATGTATAGAACATTACACCAGACATGGCCTGAGGCTGCAGAGGGCTGCTCTCACATCTGCAAGTGATAACACCTGTGAACTGGCTGGTGCCATACGTGTGTTAATGGATAGATGGTCTGGTGAGATGATGTCCTTTATTGACCATGGTCTGTCCATACTTGAATGTGTGGTGGGAGTGTGGAGATGGCTGTGTGGATGTAGGCTAGCAATGCCAACAGCTGGCAGTCAATGCTAGGACACCAAGAGGCTCACGTAGTGGCAATACCAGCCCTGGCAGTGTCCACACCACACCACAGCAGGCCATGAGCATGTGGTCCTGGCCAGTCCCAGAAGGGACCTGGTACCAGTGGACATTTGTCATCATCAGGTAAGAGTAGCACATTGAGGCCTGTATCTGGATGTGCCCATGGAACCCCCTGGCAGGCACAGTCCACATGTCTGTGGCCAAAGGCAGTGAACTGCACACCCTTTGAGGTATGGTCTGCAGCTGTCCATAAAAACCTGTGTAGGGCAGCCACATGGCAGAACTGTGTGCATGCATACCCCCACACTATACAAACACCTAGGGCAACCCCATACCTACATACACCACATCACCATGCCCAGTTCACCTCAGTACACCCCTCACCCACACACACATGGTATCAAATGTATGGCCCACCTTTGGCCTCTGTCAAACCAACACACCCTGTGCATATGATGATACCTGTGCCACATCCCTGTCATCCATACCATCGATGCAGAGACAGGCTAATATGGTTCTGATGCACACAGTGACTGTACTACAGTGTACCACAGTACTGCAGTGTAACATGTTGTAAGGAGTAAGGTGCAATGCATATATGTCAGGTAGTTTAGCCATCCAGCAATGATGCAGTATAGCTGTTAGTAATACTGGATGATTGTGGTCTCTATAATGTTATCCATTTGTGTTGTAGGTGTACATGTGTCAGCACGAGGATGGTCTGCAGTCATATTCCACAATGGGGTATGGCAATGTGGTGACACCATGGCTGGGACATATCTGGGGTACAGTTGAACACATGACACAGGTTTGTATAACAGTTATTGCCTGTGCCACATAGACAGGTGACATGCTGGGGAGTGTATAATCTGTAACCTGATGTAGACCCATCCACATACATGCACACTGTTACTAGGCAACACTGGGACTAGACCCCTACCTAGGTATGTAGTGATACTGAAGTGTGTGGCTTCCATTGCACATACCACACAGCGTTTAGGGTGAGGTGTGTCCCAAGTTACATGTTACATGCAGAACATCCCCAGACATGTACAGTATGCTATTGGGGGATGCAATGGCTGTATATGGACAATACACAGTGTGACATACTTTCATATGCACATTAACAGACACATAACAGGCAGACACACATCCAAGAGGCCAGGGCCTATCGCTGCTAACTAACTTGACTGTGTGTCCAATGTGTTACAGGTAGGCTGCACACAGCACATGCATAACTGGCCTGGATTGTGGTATCAGTTACCTGTATCGTTGATGGTGACAGTGATAACCATAACATGGTACATGGGACATATAGCGTGTGTTTCTTGGTGTAATGACAGTGTACCCTGCACCCACATCCCCCAGTGGATATTGTACTCCCTGAAACCCATGATGACACTCTGATATACCCACCATCACACATTGGCCACAAGTGCGATACAACCCATTGTAGATCCCAACAGTGGTACTACAGGGATATGCATCTAATGCACATGCCACATGCATAGCAGGGTGTTGCATTGTCATGCCTTACCTATGGGCAGCAACAACACTATCTGTACTACTGTGTGGCAATACGTATTGTAATAGGAGTATGTGACCTCAGAATGCTGTACCCTACAGATAAACAGATATGCACACATACACACACTTGCCAGAGCACAATGGGTATCCCTTGCCAATCAACTCATTTGTACAACACTGTTGTGATGGTACTGCAAGGCACGTGTAGCTAATATGGAGAGGAGCTTAACAGGATACATGTAATGTCCCATACAGCAGCAGCCGCAACTGGCTATGGAAATGGGTGTTGTGGTGGTTGTGTAGGCTCTCATGGAATTCTCACGTACAGGTGTGCTAACACACAGACACTAGTATGCTCAGTCATGCACATGTGTCAGTACTGGGGTGCATCTCTGCAGGTGGTCATAGCTGTGTACCTAGCTATTGTCCACGGAGAGATGGGTTCTGTAGGGGTTGTGTGTGCAGTGTTATCCTGCCACCTGCCATGTGTCAGCAGGCACGCTATCGACAGACACTACTGTGGTGACCCTCAAGGTGGAAGTGACATGCATCAGCCATTCCTCTAGGTGCCTCCTGCACATGGCCACTGAGGTGATCAAGTTGACATGCATGCAACATGCATTACAACACATGGTTAGTGTCTGTGATGGAGACCTGTACCCAAGTATGTTTAATTGGCTGTGGTAGTGTAGTGGAGGTACCCGTGGCATGTGGTGCGTACAGGGTGTTATCTCCAATATGTACTAGTTCTTACACATCTGGGCAGACATGTCAGTGTCAATCAAGCTTAGGATGCCTGTACATATCCCAGCAGGATACCTGCCATCTGCACATCTGTACAGGGACTGACAGTCGTCAGCTTGGCAAGTAGCTATGCAGTAGGATGAATGTGTTGACAGATAGACATTTGACAACAATATGTATGCCATAAATACATGTCAGGAGCCCTTGCTATCATGTGCTGTACAGACGGTAGTCTAGAGTTACATTCCACATGTTGGATCATTACCCAGTAGGGGTTACATACTGTGACACAGCTCACACACCAGGGATACAACAGGGAGGCCTCAGAGTCCAGCTATGCCTGCAGGTGTGTCTGTTGTCAGTACTACATTTAGCTCTCTACTCTTGCATGGGTAGGCACTGTCAACAGTAGTACCGCCATGATACACTACATGCCAGTGTGACAGCATGCATCCTGGGCTACTACCCCTGTATGTAACAAAGTCACATGGATTACAGTGCTGTACAGGCCTCATATATGTCTGTGTCCCAGACATTACACTCACACCTCTTGCTACTGTAATGACAACACATAGGCGCATGTATTGTACATGGCATTACATGCACTTATTACAGATGTCATTACCCTGCTATGTTATCAGACTGGGTGGTGTGAACTGATTACCAGGGCTAAGCCATGCTTAGCAGGTATCAACATTGCTGCAATATAGCAGCTAAGCAGATTTGCGCACTAGTAAGCAAAGCCCACACTGTGTAAGTGCGCATACATATAACCATACATTAGCACCGCTTAGCTTCATGCAAACCCATGCAAACCCACTTAAAGCTGCTCAAAACTGCCTTAACCACTCTGTATCCGACAGCCCTTGTTCTGCCCAGCAACAAAACAAACAGCTCTTGCACCCAGGACCCTGTGCACTAAAGCACAACACTTAACCACTACACCATGCCCACTGTGAAGACAGCTGTTGTTCTTCCAAGATATCTGTCAATACACATATTGATTAGTATTGAACAATTACCTTTACTTCCACAATTGTGTAGTACTTGTTATTAATATGACTGTTGCATCACATATGTTGTTTTAACATAAAGTGCAGATAACAGATACATACGGTGAGATACATCTGGGAGAGTATACACAACCGGGAGCTTTACACATGACAGGAATATGGATATATACATATAATAGGTTGATATATGTCTACATGTACATACACATGTATATTCATAGATATGTCTGTATACTCATCTGTATAGTGCAACATATATAGGGCATGCCTACAGCTCTTCTTATGTATATATATATATATATATATATATATATATATATATATATATATATATATATATATATGTGTGTGTGTGTGTGTGTGTGTGTGTGTGTGTGTATATATATATATATATATATATATATATATATATATAAAACTATATATGTATGCACCACATCCTATGTGTACAGATATGCCTATTTATGTATATATATATATATATATATATATATATATATATATATATATATATATATACATACATAAATAGGCATATGTAGATATCTATAACTATATGTGCATAGATATCTATTCTGATATACCTATTACTGTTTATATATATGTAGATATCCATAAGTATATGAATCTCTAACTGTATATGTGTAGACATATATTGCTGTGTATATGTATATATCTGTGTGTATGTACATATACATATCCATCTATGTATGTGGATATGTATATGTGTATATATCTATATAGATATATGTCCACCATATGTCCTGGCCATGGAGTGGAGCCCTACCTCAGCCCCAATAGTCCCAACCTCGTAGTGCAAGGGGATGTCAAGTATGAAGTGCAGGTATATATGTAGACTATTGCTACTGTGATAGGGGTTGTCTTCACAGACATGTGGTGTGTGGAAGGTCACATCTGCTTTTAACATGTGTGCCATTGGTTACTGACAGACATCCTAAGGACATCATAGTACAGTACCACTGCTAGAGCAGTAATGTTCCTGTGGACTACAGCAGAGATATGGCCAATAAATGATGGCAGTCTGACACACTCTGGTCAGTCCAGAGGTATACACAAAACCCCTTAGTGCAAGACATGTGGACCAAGCCTGACAATGTGGATGTTAACAGCCATGTGGATAGGTATATCATGTAAATACTGGTATACATTTGCTTCCATAGGTTATGCATTCACACACTCCTGTCTGTCCTGACACATAATAACTGCTGGTACAGGGGAGCCATGGCCACTTACTACCCACTAGTTAGTGACATACATCTGTACAGCATCCCACTGCTTTGTCTGACATACATGGCTGTTATGGTAGCCTGGTAACAGTACATCTGGCAAGTATCTGGACATAACATCACACTGGGTAAGTGCACTAAGTTGCTAGGCATGTAACAAAGCACTGTGCAGGCTACACAACACCGGCCCACATTTCTTATGGGGGAATACACATGTACCTGCATATATAGCAGGCTCTACAAACATGTCACAGCACAGAGGAACAGACACCTGTGTGAAAGTGCATATCCACAACCAATGTGAACATAGCCACATATAGTAACTAATGTAATATTACAGTATATAGACTATCTGATCAACACCATCCTCATATGTGCCACTCACACACTAACCCTACATATACTGGGCCAGTACACAGTGTGGTCCGATGCCTGTCTGTGGTATGGGACATGGGTATGTTGGGCCCTACAAACATGTAAGCCGATAGGGTAACATACAGTGGAACAGCATGTACCATCAAATGGAACAGGACCAAGGACAATGTCATCTACCACAGTCTGTACACAGGCCAAGGTACATATTCACAATACACACACTGTCGACAATCACCATAAGTACACAGACCTCAGTACTGCTCACAAAACCACAGAATGCCCGGGTTATGTCCTCAAAGAGAACCCCTACTATACATAACGTGTCACAGTCTGATATCTCACTGACTTGTTATCAGATATGATGTCAATAAATTATGGCATACAGGACATATACAACTCTTACTGCATGACATATGTACATAGGCTGACAGGGTTGCGGCTGGAGGTACAAACACTGGGCCAATATTGACATGTTGCTGTGATAACCTCATACATTTACTGTTGTAACAGGGTTTGTTGCGACATATGTCCTATGAGGGATAGGAGGACAGTATCTCTCATGTCTGTCACCATGTACTGACTGCAATCCTCACACTATGCTTCTGCAGTTCGCAGATAGGTGCTGCGTGAGTAACACAAGAAACAAATGTCACCACACACTGTCCAATCTGCAGATGACCCTACAGATGGGGTTTCCTCAGAAACATAGCACTGTCATGACAGGTATTAAAACATGTAGAGCAGCCTTATCCACACACACCCTGTTAAACCAACATTACCCCAAATGCAGCAAACCCCCCTCCTGCGTGTTGGCCTGTTTCCACAGTGTAAGTTGTTAGAGGTAAATCCCCAATCCATCTGAGATGCTATTTGCCAAACAACAGATCTAGGTCCTGCTCACAGTGAATGAAAATGCCCAAAACCAACATGATGTTCCTAGATACTGGAGTGTGTTTCCATGCAATTGGCTATGGGAAAGTTACCACAGCTGCTCCACATGCAATCAGCTAGAGGAGGGCTGCAATTCATGCAGAGGCCATCAGCTGATCATGAACATCACTTACAAAACACATGCTGCTGCCTAAGCAAAGCAGGTGTTGATCTCCACATCCACCAGAGAGGGAGTGAGAGAGGCAGACAGAGGCAAAGATAAGCCAGGGAGGAGGTGAGAGAGTAAAACCTAAGCATGTTTGTGTCACACACCTATCAGTACAGGGTATCAAACCCCTGACTGTGTACTGTGATCACATGTCTATGCAGTTATTGGATGCACCACATAGCTTCTATGTTGAGGAGCTCTCCAAACATATATGTGATGGTGAGTGAAATCTGCAACAGTGATATGGTAGCTATATGGTAGGTGTAGTACACGTGCTGTCTGCATGAACATGTGTCAGCATCAACACAGCCACACTCTCTCATGGACCCATACACATTGACACACATGGCAGGGTCAGGCATACAGCTCCTCAATTGTTAGTTTGCCACAATACAGTACTGTGCAGGTATCACATGCACCACAGGGGTTATCCATAGGTTATATGGGCAAAGGGTATGTGGAGGTGTCTGACATCAGACAGCATGCTTCAGAATGCCAATGGGGGTTGTAGTGAGTGTGAATGTGGTCAAAGGCATCATACACCACACACACAGACACAGGGTGCCAGTACTGACATGCATGGGTGCATCGCTTCATGTGAGTGTAGTGGTTGACTGTGCCAAATGGCTATACAAGGCTAGGTGATGTATACCTTGGCATCAGGTCATATGACAATGGTTTGCAGTGTGGCCCAGGGGTATATTGTCTGGATTGGCCCACACAGGTGGGTATTGTATTCACCATCCAGTCACCTGAGTAATTATTGTGTGCGGCCATTGCCGTGCATTGCTTGCCATGTATGTGTTCATTAGTCCATAACATGGACGGTGTCTGGGATGTGCACACATCCCACATGCATGTACAGTGACATGTGGAACTGTACCTGGGTGTCTGGCCCGTGTTATGTACACAGATTGTTATCATCAGATGTGCCAGTCCTGGCCTCATGTTGCGGGAACTGGTAATGGACAGCAGGTTGACCCTGCACCTACATTGATAGCATGATACTGGTATTCCCTGGTGTCAGTGGCATCTGTCCATACAGGGCATGCGTTTAAGGCATGGTGTGTCCTTTGTGAGTCACATTTGATGGCACCACAGGTGTTGCAGGTGTCCAGTGGGGAACATACTGAAGGTGCACTGTCTACATGTAAGTGCCTATTGTACTGATGGACAGGGTGCCATACCCTCTGTAGTCCACTGCAATCACACCATGTTTACTATCTGTGGGCAATATGCAGGGTGCTACCAACATAGCGGTTGTTACCTAGGCAATTGTGTTTGTGTATGAGACATGGGTTGAGAGTGTTCTCTGGGTAATACAAGGGTTGCTAACTTTGTTAGCCAGGCCTTGATGTCACATGTAGGGGTATGGATTGGCACCCCAGCCTCTTGGCTATTTCACATCTGTTATACCTGTAAGGTGGACATTGTGACATATAATAGAGCCACCATATAAGAAATTTGCAAAACCCACTCTACAATGAGTCCAGTTGTTACACACTCATAACCACCTCTGCACAGGATACAAATGATAAACACAGACAGAGACACACACCTGCCATGTCTAGGATTAGAACTCCTACCTATCTAGTGTGTTATACTACAGCACTAAGTAATTAAAGGATGCGCCATGGAGATTACTGGTCTATACATTTCCCAAAGGTGTATTTCACAGTGTATGACATCAGCAGCCTAGCCAAAGTAGAGCATTTGATCTGTAGTGAGTGTGACTAGCCTAAAATGCATTGCTCCCTACATAAACAAAGGAACACACACACAAGCATCCATGCTTGCCATGTGTGGGAAGAGAACCCCTATGAGAGTACTACATCATACTATAGCATTATTCTGTTATAGGACATGCCACAGAGATTACTAAACTATACCTTTCCCAAAGGTGCATTTCACAGTCAATGACATCAGCAGCCATGCCAAAGTAGGGCATTGTAATAGTAGTGAGAGTGACTAGCATAAAAAGAATTGCTCCCTACACAGACTGAGACACAAACACACACAGCTGCCATGCCTGGGATTAGAACTCCTACCTAACTAGTTTATCACACTACAGCATTACGCAGCTATAGGACGCGCCATGGAGATTACTAGGCTATACCTTTCCAAAAAGTGTATTTTACAGTGAATGGCATCAGCAGCCTTGCCAAAGTAGGGCATTTGAATTGTACTGAGTGTGACTAGCCTAAAAAGCATTGCTCCTTACACAGACAGAGACACATGCACACAATTGCCATGTCTGGGGTCAGAACTCCTACATAACAAGTTTATTACACTACAGCAATATGCAGTTATATGACTCACCATGGAGATTTCTGGACTGCACCTTTCCCAAGGGTGTATTTCACAGTTAATGGCATCAGCAGCCTTGCCAAAGTAGGGAATTTGAATTGTAGTGAGCATGACTAACCTAAAAAGCATTGCTCCCTACACAGACAGTGACACACAGTTGCCATGTTTGGGAGTTTGGGATTAGTACTCCTACCTAGCGAGTTTATCACACTACAGCATTACACAGTTTAGGATGCGCCATAGAGATTAATCGCCATAGAGATTAGTGGGCTACACCTTTGCCAAAGGTGTATTTCACAGTGAATGACATCAGCAGCCTTGCCAAAGTAAGGCATTTTAATTATAGTGAGTGTGATTAGCCTAAAAAGCATTGTTCCCTACACAGACACATTTCAAAGTGCATGACATCAGCAGGCTTGTCATAGTGGGGCTATGGGGAGGGCAGTGTGTGTGCATGGGCCATAACCTATTCACTTAGAGGTTGACACACCACATGCAGGCACACGCAGGTTTATATTCTGCAGGTACGTGTTTACAGCTGCTAGATGACTACTGCCTTGTACAGTCATGTTGCACAGCTAGCACTTGCACCACATAGTTTGTAATGCTGATGGATACCAGTGGCTAATTTCTACAGTGAGTGACATTTACACATCATGTGGTTGTAGCCATCTGGCTGTGTGCTGGGTGGGACAGACCTCATAATGGATGGCTCTTTGTCACAGTCACTCTCTTCCACACATATATGTATGCCTACTTTTGGCTTATTATAGTGTGTTGTCCTTGGATATATGTCTGTATTCCTATCTAATGTGTGTGCAAAGCTTGACTGGTGCATACTTAGGAGTGTATGTACTAACATCTGCCACTGTCAGATATGTATGGTCCACTATTGTTTGCAGACATGGGCTTCATTTGTTTAAGTGTGTGAGCATGCACACTATGACCTTTCAGTATGTTGTTGTCTGACATTGCCTTCATTACTCTAAATGTGTGAGCATGTCCAGTATGCCTTTCTGTATTGAATGTGTGGATCCATTCCAGGTAGTTTGTTCTCCAGTGCAGACCTTTGTGTTGTACACCTACAGGTAGCAAACTGTTTCTGCAGGGTATCCATAGATCATTTGGCAATATGGGGACAAACTGTGCAGGGGATAGTGTGTACTGTAGGTGATTGTGTCTGTGCTGCTTCTGGTACATGGTACTGGTGTTAGCAGAGGTATTCAGACATGTGTGCTGTTATACACTGTGATGTTTTATTTCCTCAAGTACTGCCAGGTGGACATTCTTGCTCACAGTGATGTCCTGAAGGACCAGGGTGACTGCAGCTGTGTCCGGTATTGTGGGCAGACACGTACATATTCATGGTAAGTTATGCCATTCTGGAGGGGGAGCTGCAGACACTTGCTGCTGGGTCTGTGTATCCGGTTCAGCACTTTGGTACAGTTCTGGCAGAGGTTCCCATACTTGTGCATCCATCGACATGGCAGTATGGCCTTATCTTGCTGTGGCAATAATTCACAGCTGTACAGATTCACACAGGTTACCCAGCGGCAGGGGCCATGGGTCAGGACATTACTCCTATTGTGGTGTATGGGCAGGTTTGTAGCCACTTATTTATGTGTTTGCAGCAAGGGATAGTGTGTGCACACAGCTGTGTCAGACCTTGCACATTCCATGCTGCCCATGCTCCCACCCCCCTCTATCATTCCATCCTCTTCCATACATTATGCATACATTCTCTGACACTTTCCCTAAGGTTATCACCTCAGCACAGCTGTGTTTTGGTGTGGGTCCACAGTTCATGCAGTGGGACATGGTGGACATGTTACTGTGGTTTGTCCACATGACCTTGCATATGGCTTATGTGGAGTGTGTTATGTTGTTATTTGGGTGTCCACGACATAACATGCATTGGAAGTATGTGTGAGGCACAGGCCTTTGCCAGAGGCCTGTACACCATTTGCTGTTGATACGGGCCAGCTGCTGGCAGGCTGTTGCATTCTGTCAGTCCTACAGTCTCAGACCTCCATGCAGTATGTTCCCCTGGGGTGACAGGTTAGGTGTGCTAGGTGTTCATGACAATATTTTCTATCAGTCTTTTTCAGGTGGTGTGGATGTTGGCAGAGTGCTACCTACAGCTAGGGACACACCTGCATGAGACACCTGCACTGCATGCTGCATTCTTTCATTATTGCCATATACAGGTGGGGTCATATTGTACCCATTCCCAACAGCAGGGATACGACCAGAGAGGTACCTGTGGGTGGTGTTTTGGTGAGCTAGGTGCATGTGTGCTATGGACACTAATTGCATCTGACGCACAGCTATACATGGGGCATTCCAGTTATGCTGGTATGTGCAGATACATCAGCTGTTTCCTAATACATCAGTCCTACCACCTTTGTGATCTGCAAGTATTCAGCCAGACGACACTGGTATCCCCTACTACAGGCCCAGATAATGTGATGCATACCTGTATGTACAATTCCAAGGGTCTGTCCATTTCACAGTTACACATAATATACTGCATGTCTGGGGTACTTTTCCCTGTTTACTTCTTGTATATCTAGCCCAACAGCCATGCCATGTCAGTCGTTCAGATAGTGACACATATTACCACCATACATTTACTATGGCTTACTGCTAGCATGTGTTATAGTAAAATGCATTGCTCCCTCCACAAACAAAGGAACACACACACAAACATCCACACTTGCGATGTGTGGGAATCAAAACCCTACCAGAGTACTATATCACACTACAGCATTATGCTGTTATAGGACACGCCACTGAGATTACTGGGCTACACCTTTCCCAAAGGTGTATTTCACAGTAAATGACATCAGCAGCCTTGCCAAAGTAGGGCATTTGAATTGTACTGAGTGTGACTAGCCTAAAAAACAATGCTCCCTACACAGACAGAGACACACAAACACACAGTTGCCATGTTTGGGATTAGAACTCCTCTTTAACAAGTTTATCACACTACAGCAGTACGCAGTTATAGGACGAGCAACAGAGATTACTGGGCGATACCTTTCCCAAGGGTGTATTTCACAGTGAATGACATCAGCAGCCTTTCCAAAGTAGGGCATTTGATCTGTAGTAAGTATGACTAGCCTAAAATGCATTGCTCCCTACACAAACAAAGAAACAAACACACAAACATCCACACTTGCTATATGTGGGAATTGAACCTCTACCAGACTACGACATCACACTACAGCATTACGCTGTTATAGGATGCACCACAGAGATTACTGTGCTACACCTTTCCCAAAGGTTTATTTCACAGTGAATGACATCAGCAGCCTTGCCAAATTAGGGCATTTGATCTGTAGTGAATATGACTAGCCTAAAATGCATTGCTCCCTACACAAACAAAGGAAAACACACACAATCATCCACACTTGCCATGTGTGGGAATAGATCCCCTACGAGGGTACGATATCACACTACAGCATTACCATGTTATTGGACGTGCAACAGAGATTACTAGGTTACACCTTTCCCAAAGGTGTATTTCACAGTGAATGACAACAGCAGCCTTGCCAAAGTAGGGCATTTGATCTGTAGTAAGTGTGACTAGCCTAAAATGTATTGCTCCCTACAGAAACAAAGGAACACACATACAAACATCCACACTTGCCATGTGTGGGAATAGAACTGTTACCAGGGTACTATATCACACTACAGCATTACGTTGTTATAGGACACACCATGGAGATTACAGGACTACACTTTTCGCAAAGGTGTATTTCACAGTGAATGACATCAGCAGCATTGCCAAAGCAGGGCATTTGAATTGTACTGAGTGTGACTAACCTAAAAAGCATTGCTCCCTACACAAACAGAGACATACACAGTTGCCATGTCTGGGGTTTGAACGCCTATCTAACATGTTTATCATACTACAGCAGTACACAGTTATAGGACACGCCACAGAGATTACTAGACTACACCTTTCCCAAGGGTGTATGTCACAGTGAATGACATCAGCAGCCTTGCCAGAGTAGGGCATTTGAATTGTAGTGAGCGGGACTAGCCTAAAAAGGCATTACTCCCTACACAGACAGAGACACACACAGTTGCTATGTTTGGGATTAGAGCTCCTACCTAACTAGTCTATCACACTACAGCATTACACAGTTATAGGATGCACCACTGAGATTACTGCGCTCCACCTTTCCCAAAGGTGTATTTCACAGTGAATGGCATCAGCAGCCTTACCAAAGTAGGGCATTTGAATTGTAGAGAGTGTGACTAGCCTAAAAAGCATTGCTCTATACACAGACAGCGACACACAGTTGCCATGTTTGGGATTAGAACTCCTATCTAACAAGTTTATTGCACTGCAGCAGTACGCTGTTATAGGATGCACCACAGAGATTACTGGGCTACAGCTTTCCCAAAGGTGTATTTCACAGTGAATGGCATCAGCAGCCATGACAAACTAGGGCATTTTAATTGTAGTGAGTGTGACTATCCTAAACAGCATTGCTCCCTACACCGACACACACAGTTGCCATGTCTGGGATTAGAACTCCTGCATAACAAGTTTATCACATTGCAACATTATGCAGTTTTAGGACACACCACAGAGATTACTGGGCTACTCTATTCCCAAAGGTGTATTTCAAAGTGGATGACATCAGCAGGCTTGCCATAATAGGGCTATGGGGAGGGCAGTGTGTGTACATGGGCCATAACCCATTCATCTAGAGGTTGACATACCACATGCAGGCACACGCAGGGTTATATTCCACAGGTATGTGTTTAGAGCTGCTAGATGACTACTACCATGTACAGTCATGCTGCACAGCTAGCACTTGCACCACATAGTCTGTAATGCTGATGGATACCAGTGGCTAATTTCTACAGTGAGTGACATTTACACATCATGTGGTTGTAGCCATCTGACTGTGTGCTGGGTGGGACAGACCTCATAATGGATGGCTCTTTGTCACAGTCACTCTCTTCCACACATCTATGTATATCTAATTTTGGCTTATTATAGTGTGTTATCCTTGGATATATGTCTGGATTCCTATCTAATGTGTGTGCAAAGCATGACTGGTGCATAATGAGGAGTGTATGCACTAACATCTGCAACTGTCAGATATGCATGGTCCACTATTGTTTGCAGACATGGGCTTTATTTGTTTAAGTGTGTGAGCATGCACTGTATGACCTTTCAGTATGTTGTTGTCTGACATTGCCTTCATTTCTCTAAGTGTGTGAGCATGCCCAGTATGCCCTTCTGTACTGAATGTGAGGATCCATTCCAGGTAGTTTGTACTCCAGTGCAGACCTTTGTGTTGTACACCTACAGGTAGCAAACTGTTTCTGCAGGGTATCCATAGATCATTTGGCAATATGGGGACAAACTGTGCAGGGGATAGTGTGTACTGTAGGTGATTGTGTCTGTGCTGCTTCTGCTACATGGTACTGGTGTTAGCAGAGATATTCAGACATGTGCACTGTTATACACTGTGATGTTTTATTTCCTCAAGTACTGTCAGGTGGACATTCTTGCTCACAGTGATGTCCTGAGGGACCAGGGTGACTGCAGTTGTATATGTACAATTCCAAGGGTCTATCCATTTCACAGTTACACATAATATACTGTATGTCTGGGGTACTTTTCCCTGTGTACTTCTTGTATATCTAGCCCAATAGCCATGCCATGTCAGTCGTTCAGATAGTGACACATATTACCACCATACATTCACTATGGCTTACTGCTAGCATGTATTATAGTAAAATGCATTGCTCCCTCCACAAACAAAGGAACACACACACAAACATCCACAATTGCGATGTTTGGGAAACATGGTGGACATGTTACTGTGGTTTGTCCACATGGCCTTGCATATGGCTTATGTGGAGTGTGCTATGTTGTTATGTGGGTGTCCATGACATAACATTCATTGACAGCATTGTGTGAGACACAGGCATTTGCCAGAGGCCTGTACGCCATTTGGTGTTGATGCGGGCCAGCTGTGGCAGGCCATTGCATTTTGTCAGTCCTACAGTCTCAGGCCACTATACAGTATATTCCCCTGACATGACAGGGTAGGTGTGCTAGGTGTTCATGCCAATACATTCTATCAGACTTCAGGTGGTGTGGATGCTGGCAGGGTGCTACCTACAGCTAACGACGCACCTGCATAGGACACCTGCACTGCATGCTGCATTCTTTTGCTATTGCCATATACAGGTGGGGTCATATTGTAGCCATTCCCAACAACAGGGATATGACCAGAGAGGTACCTGTGGGTGGTGTTTTGGTGAGCTGGTGCATGTGGTCTATGGACACTACTTGCATCTGATGCACAGATATGCATGGGCATTCCAGTTATGTTGGCATGTGCAGGTACATCAGCTGTCTTGCAATACATCAGTCCTACCACCTTTGTGATCTGCAAGTGTTTGGCTAGACAACATTGATATCCCCTACTACAGGCCCAGATAATGTGATGCATACCTGTATGCACAATTCCAAGGCTGTGTCCATTTCACAGTTACACATTATATACTGTATGTCTGGGGTACTTTCCCCTATGTACTGCTTGTATATCTAGCCCAACAGCCATGCCATGTCAATCTTTCAGATGGTGACACATTTTACCACCATACATTTACTATGCCTTATTGCTAGAATGTGTTATAGTGTTCGGATTGGGGGCACACCTGATAGTTACTACATATCTACATAGGATGGGGGGGGCACACCTGACTGTTACTACATTTCTACATAAGACTTGGGGGGCACACCTGACTGTTACTACTGTCTACATGGTCTATACACACTGAGCCGAGTGGGGGAGGGGTATTGACTACAACTGTGCTCTGAGGTATATAACAATAAGTATCCTGTTTTTTTGGCTTATTTATATTGGTTATTGCTTCTAGAAATTTATATATAGCACTTGTTACTGCCTGCTGCATACTTTTTACTGTATTGTTACTCTATTTTATTGCTATTAACTAATCTGCATGGTTAAACTAAAATTGTCTGCCTTACAGGGCCTGAAAACTAAGTGTTTTACTGTCACACTGTTTGTAAAGCTTTATATCTAGTTTCACTGTGCTCCTTTATCTGTTTAGAAACGTTCATTTTGTGGCTCACTACTGTG
The DNA here is from genome assembly GCF_019279795.1 of Protopterus annectens. Lineage (NCBI taxonomy): Eukaryota > Metazoa > Chordata > Ceratodontiformes > Protopteridae > Protopterus > Protopterus annectens. The sequence continues at coordinate 418,033,139 of NC_056741.1, forward strand.
ATAAACATTTCTGTAGTGTTTGTCTAAAAGAGTGTAGGCTACTAGCTTTAGTATTGTTCCCTACCCTGCAGCTGCCCGCCCCTACTGTAAATTTGATATGGGACACTCCTCCCAGTCTAGTGTCATTAGCACATTCTACCTAATACAGAGAGAACATCTGAGAAGGCCAACCCACTTAGTTTCTTTCCTTCTGTTCCTACTTTCTCCCTTTCTTACAAAAAAAATCACCTGAATCTCCTTGTGTTCTGACTGTGCTTCTCAAGCATTTTGGAAATATAGAGTATATTTTAGTGCATTTATTAAAACTGTATTTGCCTTAATATTGCTGCAACTCAAGTGCTCTAGGTTGCACTGCATCTGAATTGTTTTAGTGTGTTTTAGCTGCTTTTCTGTATATATAGACATTTCTGTATATGTAGACTAGCTACTTATTCTATTGTATTACTGCCTCTTAAATCGTTTTTCAGTTGTGCACTTCCCTTGCTTCATTCAAAAGTTTTAAATTGCTAATTTTGTAGAGTTTTAATTGCATTTACTGTTTAGGGCTACACACTCAAGTGTGTTAGCCTTTTCTGTGTTTATTTACTGTAATATTGCATTGTTTAGCTTGTTTTAACCCAACGCCACCAAAAAAAAATACTATCTTGTTTGCTCGTTTCCCGCCTTTCTTAGATAGTATAGTCCAGATCCCAGGCTTTGCTGGTTGCAGGACTTTATTTTCTGTGTTCAGAGCTATCCAGACCTTGCTGTGGTAGAGGGAAGTCCTACTGCTTACCAGTGGGAGTGGTGAGCATTGTACTGCCTATCTAACACTAGATGAGTGGTTTCCAGCTCTGAAATTGTAATTTTATTAGCCATTTTGGGCTGATTTCTATCCCTTTCAACTTTCCAGCTCTGAAACTGTAATTTTATTAGCCATTTTGGGCTGATTTCTATAGCTTTCAACTTTATAGCTTACAAACGTGTGTGTTTGCGCATTTTTTGCATCATGCAGCACTGCAGGGCTACGGTTAAACTATTCCAGGTGCCAGAAATTTTGCTCTTCAAATTTTCCCTTAGCACTAGCTGGTTTCTCAATAGTAGCACTAAAATTTGAACCCCTGTGACCAGCACTTGCTCTAGAACCTGCTGGAATGCACTAGGAAGCCTTAAACTGATACAAGCTCTCAAATCTCCTTGTTAATAAGGAGAAATTAATCATAGGCATTAAACAACCTATAATTGCAAAGTACCTTGCAAAGGTAAGGGAAAACATCTCCTGTACTTTGCAAAAAAAGCACCTAAACAGGCATGTCCAAGGGTCATCTTCCGGTGATTTCTCCTGTCCACCTGGTGAATCTGGGCATACTGGGGAAATGCAGCAACTGCCTCATGTACACAGACAACCCTCTCCTCCTATCACCCAGCACTACAGCCTGTGAGAAATGCACTTACATAGCCAAACTGAAAGCAAAGCTCTCTCCTGCCAAGATAGTGCTAGACAGTCAAGAGGAGAAGGTTAACACCTGCACTACACCTGAAGCAACACATAGCCCTTCAAAACCCACACCATCAATACCCACACATAGCAACACTAAACCTACATATGCAGAGGCCCTTAACATTAACCTGTCCAAGCAACAAGGACCTCCGAAGCTGAAATGCCAACAAACACCAGTCACAACCAAAGTGACACATAGCTCACAACACCAGTATGCCACCCAACAACAGCCCCTAAGGCAAGACAACGTACCCAACACTTTAGTCATAGGTGACTCTATAGTCAGGCACACTGATGTCCCACTCACCAGGCTGAGCAAGAAGAAAATTACAGTCAGCTGCCTGTCGGGTGCCAGGATCTGCCACATAACACATGCATTCAAGTCACTCCACAACAAGTACAAATACGACTCTGTCATTGTCCATGTTGGATTGAATGACTTGAGACGAACCTCCCTGGACTACATGAAAAGAGACATGGAAGAGCTCTCGAATCATGTGGCCCAGGCAGGTGTGACCCTAGCCCTGAGTACCATCCTGCCTTTGCCCAGAATGATACCACAGTATAAGGACAAAATGATTGACTTCAACAATTGGCTAAGCTTCTGGTGTCATTCAAAGGGGATCCAGTATCTGTCTGCCTGGGATGACATGATCGACAAACCACGATGCTTTGCCAGATATGGTCTGCACCTGTCACCCCTGGGATTCAGGTTACTGGCTAAAGCTCTTGCCACCCCTATAGTGCCTTTTTTAGGCAAGGTTCAAAGGACAAAACCACCACCGTAACAGATGCAAGCATGCATAATCTGAAGGTAATGCTACTCAATGTTCGAAGTCTAAACCTCAAAATGCATTCTCTCTAGGTACTCCTAAAATGGAGAACATCGATATATGTGCAGTAACTGAGATCTGGTTCAAGATGCCAGACAGCACCCCTGCAATACCAGGCTACAACTCTTAACACACTTTTCAGCCACCAAATCAAGACCGAAACACTAAAGGTGGAGGAGTGTCCATATTCACCAAGGATATTTACACCTCCAGGCTAGTTGCCCAACACAAAGCATCTGAAACTCTCCAGGTGCAACTAACATTAACTAAGAATGCAATCCAAATTGTAGCTTGCTACAGATCCCACACCATGCCCCAAGATTCTCACTGCACCTTTCTAAACATACTGGAAAATATTAAGATACAACCAAACACCCTAATTCCGGGTGATTTCAACTACCCTGCCATTAACTGGGAAAACTACACGGGTACCAACACCTTTTCCCAACGGTTCTTGGAATTCATAAATTCCAATGGCCTGGATCAACTAATCCTTTGTCCCACCAGGGGTGCCAATATCCTAGACCTGGTCATTACCAACATGGGAGATAGATGCTCCACACCAGTGGTCACCCCCTCATTGGTCAGGTCTGACCATAAGCAAATCACCCTTGACATCCACATCCCACCCCCACCCCCAGTAAGGAAACCGCCGTAAAAAACTTCTCCAAAGCCAACTTCATGCTACGTACGTCAGAAGGGACAAACTTCATGACACCCATGCAGACGGGAGCTGAAAGTTCGACTGCTGAATCCTACACTAAAGCACTGTATGAGCACATCCACTCATGCATGAATTGTGGCGTCCCAAATAGAACCAAGACACTCTCCTCCAAAAAAAGGAAGCCAATCTGGTGGTCTCCTGCCATAAACAAACTATACAACAGAAGGAAGAAACTGTTGCAGAAAAGAGGAAAATCCCAGGATGCAAAAAAACTCCCTTACCAGCCTCAGTAAGAAGCTGAGATCCCTCATAAAATCCTAGAAAGCTAGTTACGAAAATAAAATTGCCAAAGATTTCAAAGACAACCACAAGACATTCTATAGTTATGTCAAGAATCTAAATGGCAATGCTCAGATCTGCTCTGAGCTACAACAGAATGGCATTAAATACACTGATCCCAAGGATATTGCCAATATCCTGGCAGATCGATTTAGTGCTAACTTCACCCCCCTCTCACCCCCTAAAGGGCCCATCTCAATACCAAAAGATTTCCAAATTCCGGTAATCACGGCCATACAGGTAGAAACCGCACTCTCCAAAGCTAAGAATACAGTATCCATGGGACCAGATGACATCCTGGGCTGTGTACTACATGAACTACAAAATGAACTGGCACCTCACCTAAGTGTCATGTTTAATCATAGTCTCACCTCAGGCTTCATGCCCACTGAGTGGCGCACAGCTACAGTTATCCCACTCCACAAGGGGGGATCCACCTTGGATCCCAGTAACTACCGTCCCATCAGTCTGATGAGCCTGATCTGCAAGGGCATGGAATGCATTATCATGGAACTTATAAACAAAGACATTGTCAACCTTCAAACACTGGATCCCACCCAGTTTTGGTTCGTGAAGTCGATCTTGTCTTCTGAACCTGATTAACTTCTTCAAATCAGTCTCCAGAGCTGTGGATGAGGGTAAGGCGGTCCACACAGCCTATCTGGACCTCGCCAAGGTCTTCAACACCATCCCCTACTCTGGAATCATAGATAAACTTACTAAGCTGGGCATACATCCCTACATCACTCGATGGGTTGCCAACTGGCGTACTGACAGAACCCAGACTGTAAAAGTAGCCAACTCCAAATCCAGCTTCAGACAAGTGACAAGTGGAGTACCTCAGGGTTCAGTCCTGGGACTGCTCTTGTTTGGCATCTACTTCTCTGAAGTACAGGCCAACACTAAGGGACTCTTGCCAACAAAGTTTGCAGATGACTGCAAACTGGGAGCCATTACTGAATCTCCAAATGATGTGGATATTCTACAAAAGGGCCTTACAGAAACAGATGCTTGGTGCCAGAGCCATGGGCTCAAGTTTAATGGCAAGAAATGTACAGTTATCCCCTTTGGGAAAAACCATGTACCCATGAATTGCCACATAGGTGGCAGTACACTAAACACTGAAAGTGTGATGACAGACTTCGGGACACAGGTAGACAATGGTCTCACCTTTAATAACCACATCACCACAACAGTCAGGAAATCCTTCTATGTGGCACACCTCATCACTAAGAGCTTTTCATCCAGGAAAAAAGGAGGTCATTGTCCCACTGTACTCATCCCTCATTAGACCCATTATAGAGTACAATGCCCTGTTTGGTATGTATCTCACAACACATCTGCAACAGCTGGAAAAGCTGCAGAAATACCTCACTATAAGAATCACAGGCCTAAAGCAGATACCCTATGCTGACCGTTTAAAAAACTCCAGCTATACTCTGTGGCATATCGTCTACTCAGAGGCGATCTCTGCTTAACATACAAGGCCATGTCAAACCCTGAGCTGTTCGACATGCTCCACTTAAAGAAATCCCAATTCTTCAGAGCCACATGCTCCAGGGATCTAAATCTTGTCATCACAATGAACAAAACATGCTGGAGGGATAGGTTCCTGACTCAGAGACTCCCCATACTCTGGAACAGACTGCCCATATATATCAAGCAGAGCGCCTCCTTGGCCCACTTCAAACGGAACCTTAACCATTGGATGGGAGATAGGAAATTCACCCCGTGGATAACATCAGTTGCCCTGCTAGAAAGGGGTCCAGGGAAGTAAATATTGTGGGAAGAAATATCCGGGGAATTGTTTGGCTAGTCTTGTATAGGCCCTAGGGCCAATAGCCTAGTACCAACCTATGAACCTATGAACCTATCAACATAGGATATGGGGGGGGCACACCTGACTGTTTCTACATTGCTGCACAGGATTCGGGGGGGGGCACACCTGACACTTGTACACATTTGCTATGACTGTACAGGTATGTCAGGTACTCCATTTCATTCTGTTTTCTAACCTATCATGCTGACTAGAGGCATGTCAGTGTACTACAGGTCTTAGGTTTGATTGACCTACATATTACCTTCTGACTTCCTACCCTTCAAAACTAACATCCCACTGCCTGACCTGATGTAGTCTGTCTGTGTAGGCCTCGGGGGTAGGTTACCTATAGGCATCATTCAGTGGCCTTAGCACAGCCTTTGTATGTGATTGTCTACACCTGTCCTGCTGGCTGTGAATGATGTTGGGTATGTGAACCTCCCTGACTGGCATGTGTGTGTCATATGGACACACATGTGGTCCAGCACATTTCCTGCAGTGAGTTTTGTCACCATGTGTAGTACTGGCTACTATGGTGACCCCCTTATTTGTTACAGATCTCATGCTGCCACTATAGGTGCCTACTATCTGCTGGCATCCCCATTCAGCCACCCGATTCCCTTGCATGCTCACATCCATACCATAGATACAAGTAACAACACATACTACTCCAATCAGCAATCGGTAAGGGGAGTGACTTACCTTGTGAGTTTGCCAGTATTGAGGATGGTGCTGGGGGCTGCCTATGTTGGATGCACATAGTACACTCCCTATACATGGCTGAGCACAGGTAGTATCATGTTTGGCATCCCTTTTACTGTACGTGCGAGTCAGAGAGAGGTGTCATTCCCTGGGTCCCTACTGTGTCAGTGTATGTGTTATGCGTTGCCTCTTTGCCAAGGCCATGGCATACTGGACTTGCCTCCATCTGCCTACTGGGGCAGGCTCAGGTTGTTCCTCCTCTGAGTCACTCTGTGCCTATGCAGGCCTTGGCATTGGTGGGGGGCTGTGTGGCCCTGCCCTGTGCTTTTCCTGCTGCAGCTGCTTCCACAGGATCATATTGTGTAGCATGGCACATACAATAACAATTTGGATACATGTAGCTAGTGAGTACTGCAAGGCTCCACCAGATGTGTCCAGGCACCGTAACCGTAACTTGAGCATCCCAAAAAACATGCTCTATTATGATTCTGGTCTGTGCGTGTGCCTCATTATGGCGGTCTTGTTCAGGTGTGTGTGTGTGTGTGCATTTCTGATGGGTGTCATCAGCTATGTCTCCAGTGCATAACCAGCATCCCCCACTAGGTGATCGAAAGGGATGTCCCCAATGGCAAATATATGGTACAGCTGCATCAGATGCCAGATGTGTAAATCGTGATAGCTTCCAGGGCAGCCAGCACATACATTTATTATAATGCCCTGGGCATCGCACATGACCTGGCAGTTGACGGAGGGGAAGCCCTTGTGGTTGGTGTAGACCCTACCCCACTCACCGGATGGTGCTTTGATGCATATGTGCGTGCAATCTATAGCACCCACCACCTCAGGGTATTCTGCTATTTGGTGGAAGAGATGCATATTGCTGGTCAACACCTCACGGGTGTTGAGAAAATATACGTGCTCACCAGCATGTGCTGACATGGCATCCAGGAACTGGTGGAATACTCTGGATGCTGATGCCTGTGAGATCCCCATGATATCCCCAGTTGGGCTTTCGGAGGTACCTGTGGCTAGTATACCTAGGCCTACACATACCTTGGTATCCACTGGGATAGGTTCCCCTCTGTTAGTTCTGTGTGTCAGATGTGGCTGGCACAGCTCAACAATTTGCTGTAGGAGGTCCCTGTCCACCCTATAGTGCTCCACTATCTCAGCACATGTAGCCCCTGGTAGGTTACCTTGGGTCTGTACACCCTTCTCCATCTTCTCACTGTGGGTTGGTCAGCAGCATTCTCATCCTCACCACCTTCAGCCTCTTCCACATGTTGGTGTCTCATAGCTGCTGCAGCCCCTATCATTCTGTTGTTTTTGTTTGTTAAAATTTCCCCACTTGTGTACACCGGTGGTGTAAAGTATGTTGGAAAAACTAGAGGGAAAGGTGTTTGCATAGTTTATAGTAGTGTTCTGGGCTGGGCTGGTCTGCTGCCTGTGTAAGTGGTTGATTCTGATACATTTCACCTGCCAGCTATACTAGCTCTCCTAGATTACCTTCCTACTGCAGTTGTCCCTTCCCATTGCCTTCCTGTTTAAGCTCAGGGGCGCACCACACAAACACAGTGTTCAAATGTGCACAGAGCTGCTATTTCCTAGTTTACTTCTTTTTTTTTTCCCTTTAAAACCCGGTGAGTGGCATGCAAGCCCGCTTAGGCAATGTAAAGAGTGCTAGGCAGCCTCAGACACACACCCTTGCTTAGCTCTGCTAAGCTAAGGGCAAACCCAAGCCATAGGGCTCCAATCTGCTTACAGTATACCTGACAACCCCCCCCCCATGATGTCAGCTAACTCCTAGGCTTGCACCAAGCTATTTCTGCTCTTACACTGTTGGGTGCTGACTAGCATGGAGGGGAAATCTAGGATTCAGTATCATTCCCCTTATTTGCATAGGATTGCCTGCTGATGCATAGTTACATGTCCCACACTGAGCCTCCCCCCTTAGCAACCACTATTCACTGGCCATGTTGTCTTCTGCCTGCCATTGAGTATAATGGTAAAATAGTGATTTTGGTTAGAATCCTTATTTTAGGGTTTTTTTTCTTATTTTTCGCCTGGTCCCGTTTGCGATCTGCTGCCCTATGCTTAAACCGCTGAGATCGGCTAAAAAAATATGAAAGTTGATTTTTTTTATTTTTGCAACTGTTTTACATGCCAATGGCCTTATATTTGGCCATTAGCATGCTTTCTCCATAATATCCACCCTTTAGCTCCATTTTGTAGTTTGCAGAAATGTACTCTGTTACTGGCGGAGTACATTTCTGCAGATTAAACTAGTCCTGCAAGGCCGGCTTCCAGCTTCCTGGATCGCAAATTTACCTCATTTGCATGTATTTCTCCTGCAAATGGGGTAATTTGCATACAGGGACTGAGTCTGTGCAGGACTAGTGCAGGAGCGCTCATGTATATCCCTACAGCTTATTCCTGGATTGCACGGTAGTCATATTGACTGCTGGAGCTCCAGCACTAGTCCTGCACACCGTGTAGGGTTTGCTGAATTCAGGGGTTTGTTTGGAGCAAGGGAGTAGTTACAGAGGGTGATTCTGTTAAGAGCAATAAAAGCATTAAAATCATTTCTTTAGCCAAGTCTCCCACCCCCCTTAACACCATAGTGTAATCGGAGACTGTGCTACCTAAAACTGAAACTAGAGAGAAATTACAATCTAGAACTAGTTTATTAACACTCTGTATAAGCTAACCAACTAATCAAAACTTTATTAATCAATTAAGACACTAACTAAGTAAAAAATGACTGATTGACTTGGAATCCTATAATTGAACTAAAAAGTAATAATGTACCAGCACTTAATGGGCCTTATAGGAGGGTGTTAAAGAAATCTATGGGCAACAAATCTAAAGACGGTTGTATCTTGACTTTTACTGTTGACTATTACAGCATTGTTAATGTTATTAGAGAGAACTGGGCCATAATTACTGAAAGCTCATATTTAATGGACATCCTTGGAGAAGCTCCATCCTTTGTGCATAGGAAAGCCAGGAACATCAAGAGCTGGGTTGAAGGTAGGCCTAGACCACAGGATACATGCACCAGTAAGTGTGGAGCCAACTGTGTCTTTTGCCTGCACATACAAGAGGGAAATATTTTTCTGCCCTTATTTAAAGAAAGTGATTAAAACTGTAACTCAATGCAGGTGGTTTACAGTGCATTGACTGTGAATCATTTTATGTGGGGAAAATGCTGAACAGACTTAAAAGAAGAATTTCTGGCCATCTTTCTGAAATAAGAGCTAAGTGCAAGAATAATGCACTGACTCAACACCTGCAGCTGCACAAATGACACGCTGGCTTTAAATTTCAAATTATTGACCATGTGGGCCTTTTGGAAATGTAAGGAGACATTCCTAATCTTTTAAAAAAACATGAACTACTGTGGCAGCTGGTTACATTCCCGGAAGCCGTTTTTGCTGTTCTAGGAGTTCGACTAAGTCAGCTTTTGATATTGCGGACTCAACAAAATGGGTTTTAATTAAGGTAGACCCATATATATGTATGTAAATATATATATATATATATATATATATATACATATATATATATATATATATATATATATATATATATATATATATATAGTAGACCCATATATATATGTATATGTATGTGTGTGTGTATATATATATATATATATATATATATATGGGTCCCCTGCACATGGTCGACTTTTCAGAAAGTCGACTTGACTTTCATATGGCCGAGACTATATGATCGACTTTCGAAAAGCCGACCATGGGAGACCGCTATCTCTGTACAGTGTGGAATAGGAAATTTTCCTTCTTCCGCACTGTAGTGTGATCTCGGAGTTGGTATATTTAAGTTACGAGGGGTGTGGGGAGTGGAGTCCCCCATGGGGGGTACAGTGGGGCTTGCCCACCTGCTAACAGTTGAAAGGTAAGTGTTTGTTGTAAGTTTTTTGTTTATTTTACATGGTCGGCTTTTTGAAAGTCGATCATATGGTCATCGACTACGTAAAGTAGACCTATATATATATATATATATATATATATATATATATATATATATATATATAATTATATATATGTGTGTGTGTGTGTGTGTGTGTGTGTGTGTGTGTGTGTGTATGTATAAAACAAAAAATAACAACCCTCAAATCATCATTCTGTAACAATCAAAACTCATGACACTGAACCAAAAAAAAAAATAAAAAACACAAAAAACATTTTTAACCTCCTGCTCCTGGTATATACCAGATCCATGACTACACTGCAAAGGAGAGGGGGAAAATTCCACAATCCCTGCTATTCTATAATCTCAGAAAAATTCTATACTTTTTGATCAGGTCAGTTCTGATGAGCTGAAATGGCTTTTCAGGGCTTTCAACAAAAGCTCATTTCGATGAAAGGCTATGCTCCCATATATACATGGGGTCCTCCACTGAAATACATTGAATCTATCTTTGGTCAACATCTGCTTAGCAGAGAAAATATGGTTGACTAGACAGATAGTCAACAAGTGTGTGAGATCTCACATTTCTCAGGGCAGAGAAATAAGCCCTTTCCTCAAGACTGTGCGATCTTGGAGCTAGCACATATAATTAGCAGGGGATGTGGGGATTGCATGGGGGGCTTGTCTCCTGCAAACAACAATGTTTTATTTTATTTTTTAAGTTTAAATTTTGCATGCATGAAATTTTTACTCGATGCATGTGTAGTATCGTGTTGACATTTGCAAAGTCGACTTTTTGTGATCGACTTTGTAGATGTCAATCTTTTGGTGTTTAATTTAGTTTCAGTACACCCATATAGACAGATAAACCAGACAGACAGACACACACACACACACACACACACACACACACACACACACACACACACACACACACACATACATGCACTAAAGGTTCATAGACTCATAGGTAACAAATAGGCTAGCTGCCATGTGGGCCATTTTAAGCTAAGCCATTTTCCCTTTTTCAAAAGCAGTGCAATTCCTAATCTAGATTTACAGCAACCTATGCTATATAACTTTGTAAATGGATTAACAGAGGCCACTGTACCTACTAGGAGTAATCACAAAACCAACTAAAAAAAAGCACACGCACACACACTGGTGGAATCCTAATCTAAACAGGGTATAGAAAAAATGTGGCTAAAATCAGGAAGAACAACTCCATTAAGAAAAGAGCTCTCTCATCAAATTAAACAGGAAACTAAGAGGACTGTTGAAGTCCAACAAGGCCATCTACAAGGTCAAGGTATCCTTCCAGGGAAAAGACAACCCCAAGACCTTCTACAGCTATGCCTGAAACCTCAAGGACAGCACAAACCAGTGTGCCAAACTGAAAGTGAGTGGTGTGACTTTCATTGAGCAGAGTGACATAGCAAACCTTCTGACTGATAAGTTCAGCTTGAACTTTACTCCCCATCACTCCTTACCAGCCACCCTCCCAAGAAATATGTGCAAACATATGCCCTCAAAACTATTAATAGAGAATAGGTCCTAGTGGCACTTGATAAGGCCAAAAGCACAGCCTCAAAGGGCCCCAACAATATCCTGGGATTCCTGCTAAATAGCCTTAAATATGACACATCAGGACTACTGGAGCCACTATTTAATAGTCTCAAAACAGGATTTGTACCATGTGAATGGAGGACTGCAACGGTCATCCCTGTCCACAAGGATGGAACATCAACCAACCCTGGAAACCTACAAACCCATTAGTCTGATTAGTCTGACTAGTCTTATATGAAAATCCGTGTAATGAATTGCCATGGAAATGATCCATAAAGACATAGGCAACCTTCAGGCACTGGACCCAACCCAGTTTGACTTTGCTAAGGGAAGGTCCTGCCTGCTAAGCATGGTTAACGTCTTTGAGAAACTCACCAGAGCAATAGATGAGGGGAAGGCAGTGCATGCTGTCTTCCTAGACCTGGCTATTTAATGCAATACTCCACATAAGCATTGTTGACAAACTCAAACTCATAAAGTCCCATGTTGGAAGGGTTGAAAGTGCTTGAATGTTTGTTTTATGTTTTAATAAATCTCTTTGTCATTTGTGGTTACAAAACTTTTTCTTTAGTATACCTTAGCATGTGTTTACCCACTACATGAGCCTCTGGTTCTCTTAGTCTTACTCTTTTAGCTGCATGGATTCATGCTGGTTTTGGTTCCTCACCTCAGGTGTAGACATCTTGAGCAAGGTCCATTCAGATTAATGTCCCAATCTCCCCAGTTTTATGAGAAAATTTCTTTTAATGGTATCATCATAAACAGAAGGCTGGACTAGGTGTTGCTAGAATACCCTCACTACATATTTTGGCTTTCAGGGTTTGTCCAGGTCTGTCTTTTATGTTCAGTCCATTTTACCATTAAACAATGATTAGTTGCCAACTCTAGCTTAAACCCAGGTGTGTGAAAATGTGGCCTCAAGCCTGAGGACATCACTGCAAAGTCAGTCAATGGCTTTTGACCTAAGGTGTTGTAGTACAAAGTACACATGATCATCCTTGTGTTCAAACGTTGTGTTTGATAGGAACAATCTGTGACTAGCAGAGGGTTCCATAAATAATTCAGTGCTCATGTTCATCCCAGGCAAGCCATTCTTCCCAATCATTGCTGTTATTCCCCATATGAGCACTGAAGTCTCCCAGTAACACTAAAGAATTCATCAGTAATACACACCACATAGCTGTCCCATTCTCTAAGAAGAATACTCTGAATAGCTGTTAGGAAAAAATATGCACAAGCAACAGACCGCATTTTTCTTTCTGCAACTCATAGTCATATTGAGGTGACCCTCTCATTTATATAAAATCTAGTTTAGCAGTACCCACTCAGAGGCTTTTGAGTATTCCCACATCTACTTTAGGCCTTTCTTAGGGATAATTTCAAGAGCAGACCACTCTCAGTTAAGATGTGTTGTATGTGGAGGTAGGAACAACTAAATCTAGCCTGTGCTTTTCAACCTTCTGCAGAAGATCCTCTTTTTTGTGGCAGAGAGGAGAGAATATGTTTGAGCCATTTTTTATTGCTAAGTTCTGGTAAAACTTAATTCTTTCTAGTCCTGCCTGCTACTTGATTATCTTATGCTTGGTGAGCCCACACAGCTACAGTGGCCACTGCTGCTTTTTTTCAGGCTAAGACCAGATGGGCTATATGGGTTACCAGGCATCCAAGTCTTAGTTATGAACACCATCCCAATGCTGACACCAGTTTGGGTCTTGCTATACATGTCCTTTGTGGACTTCTCAAATTCTTTAACTGAACCCTCATAAGGGTGTTTTGAATCACTCCTTACATATAGTCTATTAACTGCATTTATGTGCCAGTGTGTGTGTGTGTGTGTGTGTGTGTGTGTGTGTGTGTGTGTGTGTGTGTGTGTGTGTGTGTGTGTGTGTGTGTGTGTGTTCTGTTAAGTGGTCTGTTGTTGTAACATCAGCTACAGAAATGTACTGCTTTGATCACACTTGCTAAAAATGTCTCTGTTTGTCTTTGTTCCTTTTATTTAAAACAAATTGAATTATGACTAAACTGCATGATTTTGCATGAAAAATGGTTTCCAAACCTGTCGTAAATTCTCAAGAACAACAACCCATCAGCACCAAGTTTTTTACATACATATATATATATATATATATATATATATATATATATATATATATATATACTAAGTGGATAATAACATATTTTCAGTATTGTCTTATAGAAAAAAAACATGCCTAAACCTTCTCAGCAGATAAAGACCATTGATTTGATCAGCTCTCTTTGACCCAATCCCTACCTGATGAATAAGCTGCGGGTTCCACTTAGTCAATAGCTGATTTTTCCCATCCTTCTCAACTTTGCGTTTTAGCTGCCATACATACTAATAAATTGCACTACTCCTTTTGATATTACTTAAACTTTAAGAAGACATTCCTTTTTTTGAGGGATGGTGCTTAATTAGACTTCATGAATTCCATTGTGGTGCATAAAAGTTCATATCATATCCCTCCATGGCTGTCTTTTCTATAACACCATGCACATTTTACTATTCTTATCTGTCTTTTCATGACTTATTCTGTTGCCATGAATCATTTTTGCTGCCCTCTTTCAATTGACTCTGCCACCCATCTGCCTTCAACAATGTTGAAGTCTCCAGATCTGCCCACAAAAGTGCAGATGGTGTCTTACCAACTCTCCACAGATATATATGCATTAATAATAACTTGTTTTGGCTGTGATACTTTTCCCTGTATCATGCCATTCCTTTCTGTTGCAGTCTCCAGTTATTCTCTTAATTTTGTGCCATCTGATATAACTGCTCCAGGCTCCTGCTCTATTTTTTCTGTTGCTGCTGCTTCCTTTTCATTTCTGTACTTTAGTTTTGTGGTTTTTCTTCCTAAACACATTATTTTGCATTGAATTTCTGCTTCTAATTTTTAAGATATTTCACACATTTTCAACTTTTTGTCCTTTCTACGTCATTAGAATTATTTCTATTGCAGGCTAATACTGTTCATATAAATCATCCTAAAGGAAATTAACATTTATTCCAAATTCAGAATGCATTTCAAAAAGCAACTCTTCATGTAAGCAAAATGTTTGTGCTTTAACACAGGACATGTCACTAAAACATTACCTCTACCTCCTTTCCTCTTCTCTTCTCCTCCCACAGAATTAATAATGGTTGATCCACTTTAAAAACTAATTATATATATATATATATATATATATATATATATATATATATATATATATATATTGCACACTACAGTCTGCTTGTTTACTAGAATGTATATATATATATATATATATATATATATATATATATATATATATATATATATATATATATGGGTCTACCTGATAACACCGACATGCCAAAACACCAACAACGAAATAACCGACAAGACAAAACCGAAAGTTCAAAAACACGAAACTTCACATGCCCAACAAACCACAATCCCGACAATCAACAGAACAAATACCTTTCCTGAAAAACACACAACACAAGCACACCAAAAACCTTACAAACCTACACTAAACCTTACATACACAACTATCTATGCACTAACCTTAACCCAAACCCTAACCCTAAGGTCCGTCACTATCGCACACTTACCTTACCCGCACCCTAACCCTAACTCACTTAATCAGCCCCTAACCCTTAAGTCTGTCACTATCACACACTTACCTTACCCACACCCTAACTCACTTAATCCACCCCTAACCCTCAAGTCCGTCACTATCGCACACTTACCTTACCCGCACCCTAACCCTAACTCACTTAACCTGCCCCTAAACCTAAAGTCCGTCATTATCGCACACTTACCTGACCCGCACCCTACCCTAACGTCCATCACTATCACACACTTACCTTACCCACACCCTGACCCTAACATCCATCCCTATCACACACTTACCTTAACATGTCGGTGTTCTCAGCGTCGGGATTCTCAACTTTCGGTCTTCTCCATTGTCGATCTTCCGGTGTCGGTGTTTTCGTTGTCGGCATTGTGGACTTTCGGCATTTTCAGGTAGGCCTATATATATTTATATATATATATATATATATATATATATATATATATGTATTGCACACTACGGTCTGCTTGTTTACTAGAATGTATATATATATATATATATATATATATATATATATATGTATATATATCTACAGTTCTAGAATGTATACATACTGTTCTGAACTACCCCTTTTGTTTGTGAAATGTTTTATATTTCACTTGAGCTGAGCCTGAAATTGGTCAATATTGACATTACACTACAACAGTAAACAAATAATAAATAAAAACATTTTGAGTTAAGGAAAATGACTGTTCCATAGAAATATAAGAATAAAAATGAAAAAAAAGAAAATATGTGCGAAACAAATGAAATGCAGCAACAAACCTGCATCATTTTTTTTTCATTTTTTTTTTCATTCTTCACTGAAAGATAGTTGCATTTTAACTAGATGAAATATGATGGGTCAAACCAGTGAATACTGAACAGCTAACAGTGCAACTAACTGTTTATTGTCAGATATGGATTTCTTAGAAAGTCATCATTGTCAGTAACTAGTGCTTACATTTAGGGAACTAGAACACTTGTCGCCAAGGAACAGATGCTTCCTTCACAAAGCTTAGCTATGGCATGGGACTTCTATTGAATTTCTGTTATCTGGGTTGGATAACTAATCCAGATAGGGGGAAGGAGGTAGAGGTGAAAATTAAGCAAAACAGTCGCTAATTAGATATGTTTTTTCTTATCTGTTACCAACACTGATTTATTTTTGTATCTTTCAGGTAGGAGATATGATGGTTGTTGGGGAAATATTTCGCTCCAACTCTAGGTGGACCAGCTGGCAGTCCATTCTGCTCATTATCCTTGGTATGTTGAATCTAGGATTCATCTGGGGCTGCCCTTCAAAGTGTGAATGCTCTACCAAAAACAAAACAGCCATCTGCAAGCAAAAACGCTTAATGGGTCTCCCAGATGGAATCCCCAAAGATACCTTGATTCTAGACCTTAGCAAAAATCGACTGAAGTCATTGAGCCAGAATGTATTCGCTGGTCTACAGCAGCTTCAAGAGCTTGAGTTAAGTGAAAACATCATTTCCTACATTGAGCCAGGAACTTTTACATATCTCACAGACTTGTGGACTTTGAAACTGAGGAGCAACAAGATGAAAATTATTCCTGCAGGGGCTTTTGAAGGGCTACTTAATCTTAAGTTTCTGGATATTAGTCAGAATGAGATTGTGGTCTTTCTAGATCATACATTTAAGGACCTCACGAACCTCAGAACTCTAGAAGCAGGGGACAATGACTTAGTTTTTATATCCAATCAAGCTTTTGCTGGCCTACACAACTTGCAATGGTTGACTATGGAGAAGTGTAACCTGACAAATATCCCCACACAAGCTTTATCACAGCTTTACAGTCTTGTAGTTCTCAAATTAAGGAAAATCAATATTAGTCTTATTCAAGACTTTGCTTTTAAGGGCCTCTACTCTTTAAAGGTCCTCAGGCTTGACCAGTGGTCTTCTTTAGATACATTTGCACCCAACAGCCTTTATGGACTGAATCTGACTTCCCTGTTCATTACAAACTGCAATCTTAGCTCTGTCCCTTACAGACCTTTAAAGCACCTAGTTTATCTAATGTATCTGGATCTATCCTACAATCCAATTACCATGATTTATGGAAACATGCTAAGTGACCTTTTGCGTCTTCGGGAGTTTCATCTGGTTGGTGGGAAGCTGGTAACTGTTTCTTTTAATGCCTTTCGTGGTCTCACCTACTTTCGTCTTCTCAATGTTTCTGATAATTTCCTGACAACTTTAGAAGAAGGTGCCTTCCATTCTGTTGGAAATCTGGAGACCCTGAGATTGGATGGAAACCCCTTGTCATGTGATTGTAGACTGCTGTGGATAATTCGAAGGAGAAGGAGGTTAAACTTTGATGGAAAACAACCATCTTGCAACTCACCAGCAAATGTACAAGGTAAGATGTTCAAAGACTTTGCAGACATTGTTTTACCACCTCAGTTTACCTGCCAGAAGCCAAGGATCAGAAATAAAACCTATCGTCAAGTAACAACTAGGGAAGGGGAGACAGTGACCTTTAGTTGTATTGCTGATGGAAATCCAGTACCTGAAATTTTTTGGATGTCACCCAAAAAGACTCTGTTAAGTGCAACCAGCAGTGGAAGGTTCTGGGTACTCCGGGATGGAACACTTCAGATCCGTTACGCTCAGATCCAAGACAGTGGGATGTATCTCTGCATTGCAAACAATGCGGGGGGCAATGACTCTGCTCAGGTACTCCTTAAAGTTGCCGACTTTTCATTATACTATGGTAACAGGACTTTTGGAAATGGAACTTATTCACTTGGGCCCTTTCCCTTTGATGCCAAGACCCTAATTATAGCCATATGCATGGGTTTTGTATCTTTTTCAGCCTCTGTCTTTTTGTGTTTCATTTTCATATTCTGTTGGAGCAGAGGCAAAGGCAAGATCAAACACAGTGTAAATATCCAATATGTGCCTCACGGTACCAACATGTATTATGAGGAGACAGAGGACAACAAGTTTACAATGAAACTGATATAAGCAGAACATTGACTGGGATGAATGACTACAGAAGAATTAAACTATCACCTAATGTGAATAACAGATGCATTTGCCTCATTAAAGCATGTCCACAGCATAGTCATAGCACTTTATAGAATTTTAAGCAGATGCCTTGTCATTGTTTTCTGTTAAGGTACATCATATTTAAACTCAGGTGAAAACTGCTGCGGTTGTACCCTTCCTGTAGGATAGTATTTAGGCATGCAATATCTCTCAATGAAAAGTCGAGATTATTAATCAGTAATGGACTCTGAGAATGGTTTGGGATTTAATCTGTGAAGCCAAATTATGCTATTATTTGGCTTGCAGCTGTTGTACAAATATTAGGCAGCTAATAACTTTGACTGTATCAAATCTGATAGCTTTGCCTCTTTGTATGCAATTCCCCAAATGTCTCCTGTACAGGATCCTTAAAGAAGGTGCCTTTAACATTCCTATAAAACTTTTAGAAACCACATCTCACATGATAACTTATTCAAAACAGTGATGCATGTAAAACTGTAAATAAAAAAGCAAATTAAAATAAAATATAATCTCAAACAGGCAAATCCTTATGTATCTGCGTGCTCAGTGTTACATTTTTATTTTCAGATTGGCAGACAATTTTAGTTCCCTTAAAATTGCCCACAAAAATAGTTTATTGTAATAGTGTTTTAAGTGCAATGCTTTTCAGAATAATAGTTCATTAGTATGTCAGGTAATCACAGTGAGAGTTATCTGTTGTTATGTTTACAACTGTTAAGTACAGAAAGAGTTGAAGAATAAAGTGAAGAAAACGATAAGGGGAAGGAGATATGGATGAAAAGAAGTATACAGACTAATTTTGGTGACTAAATTACCTACTCCTGTGTTATTCTGTTCATTCTTGTTTTTGTTTTCTTTTTTCTGCCATTTTTTCACTGGTCTCATGGTTCAGCAACTCTTCTATGACTAATTTGCTCCTGCAGAGCTAGCTAGCTAATACCACTCAAGAATATCATATTACTGGATAGGTCCCACCTGTCTGGGAAGAGTTAATTTTAGATCTTCTAGACCTATGTTTTAAGATTCTGTGGAGTGCAGAAGTACAACTGGAGCTCATGGGCCCATCACATTGCAACCTTTTTTAATATGACGTACACTACATACTGTGCGCATTTAATTGGGCAACAGTCATTGCATATAATATCTGCGCACACATGCATCAGAGTTTCACCACACATGGCCCATACTACACTAGAGAGTGTGATGTGGGATTCTCTTTGTCTCCATTAGGAGTCTGTCCTTCTACATCTTGCCTTCACCCCAGCTGCAGAGATCTGGCTATTGTTTATCCAATATTTTCATCCCAGATGAACACTGTAGCACCTATCTGCTGCTCTCCAGTGTGCTGTCATTCCCAGATCTCATGAGTTGCAATACAAGGCTAACTTCCTAAGTTGTTGGGGGAGGAACTGCCTGGCAAATGGATATACCCAGGTTTGCCAGAAAAGAGATATAGAACAGAGGAGCTGGGGGATAAGGCAAAACACCAGTAGTGCACTGCATGGGAAATGGGGGGGGGTACATTATAATGAAGAGTAACTTGCAGGCAACAGATGTGGGTGATAAGAGTCATCATGTTATAGTTGCTGGTTAACATCCCTACCAGGAAGGAGCAATGTGCAGTGACATCAGTATGGCTGGTACACACATCCCATTCACAGAACATCACGTCACTACACCCTTAGTCTGCAGTTAGGTTGTAAAGCTCATGTTTTCCAACAGAAGCTGCAAAGACTCTAGTCCCTTACCAACCCTCACCTGTATAGGAAAGCTGGCCAAACCCAGGTTGCTGGTGACCCTAATGAATGTCTTGCTGCTGTGCCATTGAACAGGTTAAGAGTATGATGTGTTCTTGTGCTATAAAGGGCTCATGGACTGATAAATTTATCTGGTGCAGAACTGAAGATGGAAATCTATTCTAAGACAAACAGTTTCACGTTTCATTCCTGGAGCAATCACCCACTGTAGTCATCTCCCCACAAATGTCATGCCAACACTGAGTTTAACCCCCACAAAGATGATTAATATGATTTGAATAAATATGAGTTCCTTTTAAATTGTGGTAGCAAGATTAATGTTCTCTGCTTTTGTGCACTGCTGCACTTGACAATGTTGTATCCATCAGTTCTTTTCTCATGTTGCTGTCTTTGTCAGCAATATTTCTGAAGGGTTTGACACTTTGTTTCTGCTTTAGTCAGCACAGTGCCTTGGCTTTCCTTTGTGACACCTGTTATACAAGTCCATATCTTGAGACTAACAGAAGGTAAGATGGCATTTTGTGGGATGCCTCTCTCCTGCAAATAGTGTTTGTTGTGCACTTTTTGGTGGGCATGCAGTATCTAGTCTGCAAAGTGGCTATGGGACAAGCACAGGTATCTGGAATTATGGAGATGTGCTGACTTCCATTACTATTAGAATCATGTATTGAAATGGTAGAGTCATCTAATAAAAAGGTAATACCCTCACTATAGCCATTACCAGAGTGCCTGTTTCTGAACAGCTTTGAATGTCTTTCTGACTGCTACAGGCAAACAAGGATTCACAAATAATTTGCTTATTCTGTTATTCCTTTCCATGTTGTTGATATAGATTATAATAGCATTCAAGCTCTCCCACTTTTTTCACCCTGTATCTCACTGCTGTTGTAACGATATATATATATATATATATATATATATATATATATACATATACACACACACGTATATCAGTCAAGAACCATGGTTTTGCATTCATAAGCTATATCACCAGCATTTGTTAATTCTTTTATTATTGCCCAGTCAAATTACTTCTTAATGAAAGCATTAAGGACAAATTCAGTACCTGTGAAAGGGATACAGAGCAAGATCAGTTAATTCACATGGCTGCAACCTGACATTAGTAGACATCTACAGGCCTATTAAGAATGCTGAATCCTTTAAGATGTTGGGAAAAAAAGGCATTCATCAACACATAGCTACTCGTTTGTAGCAATATAGTGTATTGTCTCAATGTTATTAAGGATTAAGAAAATGACAGCGCATCCACACTGCAAAAGTAAAATTGACAGACACATTTCAAAGTCAATTAGATTGAGGACTTTCTGTTGGAACTGCATTTCTATACTATTCCAATGTTCTCAGTGTTGTGAACCCTTATCTTCTGGTATGGGGGATACAAAAGCTCTGAATGCTTATTCTTGGAATGGGTATCTAGTTACTTATCAAACAAACATGAAAGAATAGCTTGGGAAGTTATAAGGCCAGAACCTTACCCTACAAAACAGCCTTCCACAAGGGCCCATTATGGTGACCCCTGTTGTCATTACTCAATGCAAATCATGTAAGAGACTAAACAGCTGAAACAGCATCGATCTGATATGCTGATGATACTACAGTGTTATGCTAATCCCAAAACATAAGACTCTTAATAATAGTCTAATCGATGGACACAAGAGACTGCCAAAATCGCTTTGGGGAACAATCTTTCACTCATTGCCTTGAAAATAAAGATTGGATATTTAGAAAGAATCCTTAGACTGATTACCTACTTAAGATCTTTTGTAGTTCAGGGCATTATCTTTTGGCGAATATGTCTTGTTAAAACTTTAGAGCAATTATTGACCAATGTTCCTGCATTCAACACCAATTAATTAAAACATTGTTGCTATATACCAGGTCAGGAAATACTTCACTTTTTCCTCTAATTTATACAGGCTGTATTAATGCCTAAGCTTTTCCATAGTGGCTTACTTCATAACCCAGGATCACAAAGAACTGTTAGTAAGTGATCTTTTGGATGTACCAGTCACTGTTTATAAGGGTTTTAAGTCATTTACATGGATCATCAAAGGCTGTGTCCCACAGCAGTTTGAGTTTATAGCTGTTTGTGTCACAAATGAGCAAGATCTTAATGCTCGTATATAAGTGCATAATGGATGGTTTGATCTTGCAGCTGTTCAAAGAAAAATAAAGATGGAGAGAAACAGAGACAGGTTTTGCTCTGCCCATCAGTGGTCAGTCTTTCTCTAAGGTACAGTGACCTTAAAAAGAGTATAATAAAGACAGAAGGGGGATGGCTATGCCTTTCGTATGTGTGGCTTAGGGAGGCTTGCACTCCTGATAAAAAAGTCTTAATCATAGTGCAACACTTGCTTGAATTATGATGAGTGACATCCCATATGATGCAAGCCTGCATTGACTAATGTTCAGTATGAATGAAGTTTGGTGCTGAAATTTAGTGATGTGAGTTCAGAAGACTCGAGATATAACAGGGCCATTTTAAGTCATTAGGCTGGAGGGACCTCAAATACAATCTGTTTTTCATACCGTTCCTTATAATTCATAAAATAATACATTGCAGCCTTTGCCATGACTTTGCTTGCTTGCTGTACCTTTCAATTTATTTAAATTGGGGACAGATCCAAAAATGATGGGAGAGAAAAGCCTCAAATCCCAGACAGTTATTTTAAATATTATTCTAATTTATTTAGCAACTTAACATAGCAACAGGTTTTGTAACAACATGCTTTTTCTGAATGTCTGGCATTTCTGACATACTGTGATCCTCAGTGACTTACCATTCAATCAAAAAAAAAAATTATGAGGGACAGGGTGAAAGTATAAGGCAAAATCAGGGACAATTCAGAGATGTGCAGCCTGCTGTCAGGATGCACCTTGTTCCATGTATTTTCGTCTGCTTAGTGATTCACACTGAAACTACCTGGTACTTTCTGGAAATAAGGTAATTAAGCACTAAGTCATGTACTGTCATCACAATGGAGCAGTCCCCCAGTCAACTAATGGAAACAAAATAAATGTCTTTTTGAGCATTATCAAAGCCTTACAATGTTACTTGATACCAACACCTACACATGCTAGAGCAATACTATTCCCATCCTTCTCAGTAAGCACTGAGTTTTCCTTTCTTTCTTCTCTGCAGTCAGCTTACATTTATAACACTCTGCTGATATCTAAACAGTATTAATCACTGTACACTACAGCACTATTATTTTGTTACTGATCCCTCTGTCTTCCATAATCTGCCCTCTCTTAATGCTTTTAACAATCTCCAACTAACAGCCTTTCTTCACATAACATTCCTAAGTTCACATGTGACTTGGCATTGATTGCTAGTATTTACCAAAGTTTCTCAATTTTTTCTGCATTTGCTCTTCCGTTATCTTTCAGGTATTTCTTACCCTGTCTTCCACAGTACTCCTACTTGATAGTACAATCATGGAGGTAGATGTCATCAAGGCAGTCATCAACTGGGCCATATTGTAAGTCCTACAGTACCCCTGTAGTGCTTCAGGGATGGGCATGTAGTGGGTTTGGCATAGGTTGTTACATGCTTCATCTACCCATCTAAGTCCACAGATAACCCTGCCTCCTCTTTAAGCAAATACTACATCAGGTTGTTTGTACGCTGACAGAGAGAGATCTTAAAGGAATGTCAATCCTTGTGCACATGGCCTCCCCTCCCACCCACACAGAGATGAGTGGGCAGTGCCCCATCATTCCATTCCCTCCCCTCCAGTCAGCTCCTCCAACTTCCAGACCACTATTTGATCCTGGATATTCTGATTCATAATCAGGGCTTTACTCCTTAATTTCACAGAACCTCTTTACCCCTAGTTTCAGCATAATAGTTAGACCATGAAAACTCAGCATATCATACTTGTATTTTTAAGACGAGTGTATTATGTTCCAAAATGCCACTTTGCAAAAGATTTCACATATGAAAGCTATTGCAACATGAATACAGTAACTACAATTGCCTGCACTGTAAGTTTCCTGAAACTTTCTTCTCGCATTCCCTTGACAAATGGGTTCCACTAAACCAAGCTAAAAAACAGGAAACTAAATAAATAAATAACTTGTAAATGGCCGCCTGGAATGATAACACCAGGCGACAGCTAGTCTTTATGGTATGTCAATTTATTATAACTGATTCTGACTGATTTGGGGACCAAAATAAATTTGGAAATTGTGGAGTGAATGGTTTTGAGGAGTTTTAGGTTGATAATGGTATTGGAGGCATTAAATATATATAGAAATCTGGGTAGAAGATTAATTTTGATTGTGGCTATTTTAGCCAGGAATGGAAGTTGAAGTTTTGTCCATCTGTCAATAGCATGTTGTTTGTTTGACCAGAGATTAATAATGTTATTTGTATATGATTGTTTAGGATCTCGGTAGAAGGATATTCCTAGATAATTCAATGAATGGTTAGTTTTAATATCAGCTGCTAAGGAGTATGTGGGAAGCTAACAGAGGGAGTTAACAAGGAAGATTTTTGATTTCTTTAGGTTTAGTTTGCAATTCAAGAAAGTTGAAAAGGTGTCTGTAGCAGACGGAAGTTTCTGGAGGTCTGAATTACGTAGTGAGTGGTAAAGATTTAGATCATCAGTGAAAGCCACTAGGGTAATGTTAGTGTTAAAGATATTGGGGATATGATGGAAAGTTTTCTGAGAAATGAGGGGGAAAATGGGTTCATTGTATAAATTAAAAAGATAGGGGGACATAGGACATCCATGTCTGGCACCATTCACAATGTCAATTTGAGAGGATAGGTGTTTATTAATGTGTAGGTAAGTATGAGCCTTGGAGTATAGTGTTTTGATAGCTTGTATGTAGTTATTGGGTATGTTAAAGAGAGGCAAGATATTGAGCAAAACGTTTACAATGAGTCTATCAAATGCTTTTGAGACATCAATAGCTACGGTGAGGACTATATGAATGTTAAATATTGTTCAATGCTGCTGTCACAACACACCTATCTTAATACTTTCTGATCATTTGCATCATTAAAGGCCTGTCCTACAACTTGTGACTTGGTTACTAAACCAGATATGTAGACAGAGCAGCATGGCTTAACCAGCAGGACTATGCATACCAAATAACTTTCACTTTAAAAAAAAGGTGTAATAAAAAGTGATATTCATACTGTGTTTGTGTTTGTAGGTGAGTGTCATAAGCAAAGAAACCATATTTATTTCATTTGTTTTTTATCTAAAGTGTTAATGATACTGCATTGAAAATTATAAAACATAATTAGTTACAGCTCAGTTTGTGCTCCATATGCATGGTATATATATTTCTATTCCCAGCAATTAATGCTGAATGAAGCCACATGAAAACATTATATTTTTGTTTAGGATTCCTTTCAAGTTTACCTGCTTCTGTATCTCAGTCTCAGCTGAAAGCAGTAATGCCTTGCTGTGATATCAAGTCTGTTGCCATAAGAGTAATTGTAGGACCTTAAATCAAGAACCTAACAAAACTTCATGACTTGGCCTGTGTGACACTGAAATTCTCTTCTTCCATACAAGAAATGATGGATTGGTATAAATGTCTTAAAAGTAGGTTCAAATATTAGGTTAGAAGATCCAGAATCAACTTAACCTATAGAGTTTGGCACAACTGATGTAAGCAGTAAGAAATACTGTGAAATTACCTAAATGCTCTTGTTTTGGGTAAATATGCAAATTAATTATTTATTGAACATTTTGGTGCCTTGATAATAAAGCCAGTGTCTGACACTGGGGTTCATTTATGTGTTATGGGGACATGGAAAGAATATACCTTCTGTCTTGTGACCCACGAAGGTGGTTCTGTTGCACATTTGACTTTCAGGCACGTCTGGAAAAGGAAGATATGCTAAGGGCTAAGTTTCCTAAATTGTTTACCACTAAACCTGTGATTCCGGTGTCTCATTTTAAAAAGATTAATATTTTTGGCAGGAGTATTTTTAAAAGGCTAATTGAAATTGTAAAAGAAATTTGGATCCCTATAGCAAGTAAAGGCAGAAAGTGACAAAACAAGAGGCCTGCCTCACTCTTTCTCACGATATCCAGGATCTTACAGAGGATTGTTGCTCAGCAATTGATTGAAAAGGCATTTCTGACTTACCTTTCAGCAATCCATATTTTTGCAGAATGTATGGATTTTTGCCTGGTATTTTTGGTCTGTTTCTCATAAAGTCTGATTTTCTGGTAAATAATTAGGAATGACGTCACTAAATAATGATATACATTTGAATTTCACACTTCATATCCCTTAGAATATGCATGCTAATGAAAAAAAATGTTATTTTAACAACTTTCTACATTTGTAAAAGCTATATTTAAAAATTTTCCCTGACTTTAGACCTTTGTCCCCCCTTTATTAGATGTTGAGGGGTATGATTTCAGCATTACTTCCTGCCTTGTACACATCATAACTTCCCTGCAGGTTTATCCCCACTGTGGTAGAGTGTCTCAAGGGCAATGTCCACTATAAACTGAAATAGAAGATTCACATTGGTGATGTAGATCTTTGTGGGCTTGGAGGAAACATCCAACTTGGTGAATCAGCTGTTAGAAAAGTTATTAGGCTTGAAATATCAGCTAACATGAGAGAATAGTTTTCATGATAGCTTTCTTCAAGAAATTCACTCACCGGGGAGTGTAATTCCATAGAGCTTTATAGTCATGAGTTTCTTGGGAATTAGTTAAAGCCATCAGTATCTTTAGTATTATTCTGGGCTCTGAGATTTTTGTGATTCATTGTAGTTATGCTGTATTACTTTTATGAGAATATAGATCTGTGCAACTCAAAGAAAATAGTGTTCTGTTTCATATTAGGATAGGACAAAAAGTGGCGTGATCTCCTCTGGGAAGTGAAACATACTTCTTCTCCAGCTTCTTAGCCCACAAAGGTATATCCCTGATGACTTCTGTACTTATATTCTGTATTACTTTCATCCTGTTAATGAGTTGAACTCATTATACTGCCTAGGTGGCTATAATGGCATACACAGGTAAAATAGGAGGCATTATGCAGCATAGATGATGTGATGTCCCTACTCTGGACCAGTGATCAAGGAGCCTTAATCCTCACCACTGACACCACTAGGGAATGTTAACTGTAAAAAAAAATATACACATAGTATTTTCAGATGCAGCTCTCTGCACTAAGTACAATTTCCCTTAAGAGTGCACAGGGACTGCACACTCTAGTCCTGAGGCTTGGATTTCTCTCCAGGCCCCAAATAAGACTCCCCACTGACCACTATAGAGCTGAGTCCTTAGCTGGGAGTTCCAAGCCAATCCCTACACCAACCTCTCTGTGAAATCAGTGCTCTCAGTGTCCCTGTTCAAAGCTGTCACATACACATTCTCTTTGAGATTTGATTTTCACACACACACACACACACACACACACACACACACACACACACACACACACACACACACACACACACACCTGGGAAAAGTTGGCACAACTTACCCACTCTGCCCCCTCCACCCAGATTATAAGGTACATCTGCTGTCATCAGAACACCCAAAGCCAGGTACTTTAAGGCTCTTACCAGGGTACCCAATTACACTTATTAAAATTAATACTTATACAAATGATAGTGTTTAACCAAGCAGCAAGACTTTCAGGAACGTGAAGCCACACTGCTATTAAATAAATGCAAGTACTCTCACAAGTTAAATATTTTCTAATAGAAAAGCCACCATGAATTAGATAAATTTAAAAATAAATAACAAAAAAAAATTAAATACTGAATATCTATTTACAATAAACACCAGACTTTCAATCACAGGGAATATAAAAAAACAACACCAATGGAAAGACTCAGACAGATACAGAAAAAAACAACATTTAGCTAATATCCCTATATTTTTCTAACTGACTGAAGAATTACTAGTCACTAAAACAAGGCAAGATGAATGTGAAGGAGTGTCTTGTTAAGTCCAAAAAGAGATTGCACACCTCACATCTCTCACTAGTGTTCAAATACAATTTCATTGCTAGCTACAGAATGACATCACATCTGGTCACCTGACTCTGTGGTTCCCACACTACCCTCTCACTAGAAACTGAGCCAGGATCTGACACTGATGTGTCACAATACACACATAGAACTTTAGCTAAGGTTTATTACAGCATCTGGAAACTGTAAAACAACTCCAACACTTCCACACTTCCTGCAGAAACTAACAAGCCATTCTCTGTTACCCCCAGCATAGCAATTAGTTTACAACTAAGGACAATAGAGCAGGATCCCAACCCAGGCTTTTCACATACATTGTGTCTCTGGTTGCATTCAGACCTGTGAGGTAAAATCTTTATGGCCTTAACCAACTAATTTAACTTCAGTCTATTTTTCTTAAGGTTAGCTGGGCTGAGCTTAACCCCTTCCCTTCCAATATCCTCTGTTAAAATATATAGATTTCATCAGTTACACCAATGCAGTCTGACATGCATGTATATTTCTTTTCTGTCCAGCAGTACCCACTGTTAATACAGTTTTAATATAAGCAGCTCTAAAAATACATTTTAAAGACAAGCATCTGTACAAATCAGTTTGATATTCAAATGGCATACAATTCTTTACAAAACTCCAGCTAGTTATGCTGGCAAATGTTACACATGCACTGCCCTACTCCCCTCTGGCACAGGTGGCAATACCTCACACCATCACAGATGATATAATCCATGGGGGGCAGGCTGCAGCTATAGAAGAGGTTGGTGGCCAGTTTTGAAGCATGCGTTAATCTAACTTTGGATTTTCTCATTACAGATTTTAGGTGAGCTGAGACTAAGGGCTCAATGGGGATGTGGGCCAAAGACAGCTATAGGACAGACTACACTTTCTTGAAGGAAATGATGGAGGACAGACATGGTAGGAACAAACAAGGATGCAAACATGTGTCCAGAAAAGGGAGGAGGGCTCTTACAGCTGTAATACAGATGGGGTGAAGGCTATTGTAGTTGCTTCTGTTCAGAATATTTTAGTCTCAAGCATGCCATGAAAGATGGAGCATGCTCATGAGGCAAGTCAATTCTGCCTTGATAGAGATGATAATGGATGAAAATGACCCAGGAGGGGCAGCAAGCACACAAACTATTCAGAAGTCACAGGGAACCAATTATTCCCAGGTACCAAACTAGTTAGAAAAACAGGAGGAAGAAACAGAGCTGCTGTAATAGTTATCCAGAGTTAAGGGATGCTGAACAGGAAGTAGCACAACCATTATCAACTGCAGAAACCACACATAACTACCCAGATGGATTAAATATGGCAGACCTACAGGAGCCTCAGGGCTAACCCTTGGACTCGTGGGACTACTTCAAGGGCTTGCTTTCCACCTTTCAGAGAGATGGGTTGATGGCTCTTCAGGAGATGTTGAGAGTACAATCTTAGGAGTGAGTACAGGAGCAGAGTAGGGGGTCCCGGGCATATAAGTAATTAGAGGGGGTAGACCACGTCAATGATCACTACCCAATGTTCCCATTATGGAACACAGAAGAGTCCAGATGTATGAAGGGTGACACAGGGACTGGGGGAAAACTGCTCCCCCAAGGGACCTTTGTCCAGAATATCAAAAGAATGCATACATTTAACACTGCACATTCCACAGGCAGTGAAGGAGATAATCTGGAGAGGCAAATATGTGAAGGCTTTCGGCGTCATAGATGCCATGGGCATTCAGAGGTTTTAGTTGCCAAGGTGCAGAAGAATAATGATTTGGTAGCAGCACTGGCTTTGTTGAGTAAAAGCAAACCTCCTAAAGTTAAAGTTAAGATAAGGAACTGGAACAACTGGGTGTTTGGTTTTCTGCTTTTGATAGCTGTCACCCTTTAAAAGGAACCACATTTGGGACTGACATTGCTAGCATATTCAATGGCACTGGGAGAGGCACACAAATACAGGGGGTGAGATATGGCACTGGTATGATCAGAAATTTCATAAGCTAAAATCAGTGGATAACATGCTACAATGGGAGACAAAGTGGAAGATAAAGTATATAAATATTTGCCTCTACATCATGAAAAAAACACAGGTCCCATGGGTCAGCCAGAAAGAGGGGGGCATGCAGTTAGGAGATGCTGGGCCTTTGGATCATTAGCACTTCACTGAAGAGCATGGAAGGTGGAGTACACAGATTCAAGAACATGTACTCAGTGCTAGTAGTATAGCTGGCACAGGGGAAGGGGGTGGGCCCAGCCAAGGTCTTAACCAACCCATGACTAGAAACTGACACCAGCACACACATAATTCACCTACCAGGTGACAAGATGTCTGAGTAATGATCCAAGGTCCTGGAGCTTGTGGGCAAAGGAAAAGCAAGAGTTTGAAATATTACAGAATTCTTGGGTTTACTTAACTTTGCCTGTGACATAAAGATAAGTGCATCCAATGTGATATTAGAGGGGGTTGTTTTCAAATCCACACTCACAGGCTTCTTCTACATCAGTGAAGCAACGTATATCAACAAATGCAGGCAAAGATAAATTTCTGCTTTCTAAAAGTCATACTTCACAAATGGACAATGAGCTAAGAGGAATTTTGATCCAGATAAATGTATATCATTAACAAATGCATTGCATATACTCAAATCATGACATGCTTCAAGTTTGTTTTATTTTTAATTTAAAATTCAAATAAAATTATCTAAATGAGCAGTCACACCACTAAAACTTTTAGCCAACCTATTAAAATTAAATTACAGCTCAAATAACATATCACCAGTAGTATAAGAATATAATATTTACAGAGTATTTCTCTGTTGAACTTCTCCAAGTCTTGTTTTTTTTTCTGATACCATGACAGGAATGGACCCCACTCCTAAGTCAAAGTATGATTAAAGTTTGTGAAATTAGTATTGTTTCAGTCTTTGATGTTAGCCAGAAGTGCTCTTCTCAGCACTCGCAATGTGTCCGGAATTGACTTCTGCTGCAATTACATGTACTGGTAACATATCTAAATATGATTGTAAATTATTTTTTTATAAGATCCATTGCTGCTACTACTATTTGAACTGTCTGGGTACCTTTCTTCTGCATTACACTTGTTTCTACCTGTAAATCCTGGTATTTTATTACTTTGTGTCTCCCTCTCTATGTAAGAGACTGTAATCACTGGGTATACCAATTTCAATGATCAATGCTTATTTTTGTTGGCTTTTCATGGACTACTATATCTTTTTTTTTTTTTGCATCTATTTTTTAAACTGTTGGTTCATAATTTTCTATAATGCTTTGTGGCTCATGTTTCCAATGCTTCTCAGCTACTTCAATATTATAATGTTTGCACAATCCCCAATGCAACAATCTTAACATATGATTGCACCTTTCAGTATATAACAAGATGTGCGACTGTTTCCAGTTCTGTTTTGCAAATCCCGCATTTGTCTGCTTCTCCCACATGTTCAATGAAATTTGTAAACCAATGAGTACATAGCCCACTGTCTTGGGACACCAATATTAACCTTTCATCTTTTGATTTAAATTCACCTCTCCTTAACTATTCCTGCATTTGGCCCTGATTGGCATGATGTTGGTCCAAGAGTTCCCTGCACTTGCAGTTATATTTATGCATTTCACACATTTCTTGCATTCTCATCTGATCCGTCACCTTATATTCTTTTTTTTTTTTTTTTTTGCACATTCAGTTGCTGCCTGTGTTTTGATTTTTATCTGTTTCTAGTTTGATTTCCATTCCTGCTTGACACTGATATGCTTCTGCTAAATTAAGCAGGGAAGTCAGCTTAGACTTATTCTGCTCATGTTTTAAAACTTTCACTATGTTTGGATCTTGTGAGGTCAGCAGATATCTATGCAATCCAATGACTGCAGACCTATACATGTAATCAATTTTGAGGAAGCTTATACCTCCTTCAGAACAGGGAATATATAGTTTTGGTATGCACTGATTTTTATAAATCATTTGCTGAGCTTGAAGCATCCTTCTTGTTTTCCTGTCCAACCTATCCAACACCTTTTGGGGCCAGTCAGTCACTCCAAAACTGTAAGTTAGGATAGGAAGAGTAAATCAGTTTATAGCTCTATAATCTTCTAAAATACTACTTACTAAGTTTTATTTGCATTTGTTCATGCTTTATTGTTGATCCTTCATCAATTCCCAAATGTTATATACTTCCTCTTGCTCAAGTTCTTTTTTATCACATTCCTGCCCCAGACTGATATTTTTTGGTCCTGCAGCTTTTCTGTGTTAAAGGTTATTTTTGCACATTTATCAAGACCAAATGACATTCTTATATTATCTGAGAAAGTTTTGACCACTTGTAGTTGTGCTTTCAATTCCTCATCTGGCGAACTATACAGTTTCAAATCATCCACAAATAGAAGATGAGAAGTCTTTACACTTTGTTGTTTTCTGGGAGTCAAATTGTAGCCATGACCTAATCTGTTAAGTAGACAGCTTAATGGGTTAAGGGCAAGAGAAAAGAGCAGCGGTGACTGATTTATCCCTATTAGAAATTTTATCCCTGAAATAATAGTTTGTCTTTCTCATGGCTTAACTGCAAAGTGGTTTGCCACTGATTCATGGTTACTGTAATGTAATCGATCAGTGCAGGGTGTATCTTGTACATTTGTAAACACTGTTTTGTCCATGAATGCGGGATGCTGTCAAATGTTTTTTTCTAGTCTATCCATGCCATACCTTTTTACACTTCTCCATTATGACTTTATATAACAACAAATGATCCTTTGTTCCATATGACTTTCTTTTGTTATCCCTTTGTTCTATTTCCATGATTGAGTTTTCATCTAAAAGATTATAAACTCTGTCGGCATCAATTCCAGTGCATAGTTTATACATTATGGGAAGGCAAGTTATTGGTCTATAGTTTTTAGGATAGCTTGCAGGTTCACTTTTTGGTAACAGGGGTAGGCCACACCAGAATAGCTTCCACTTTGGAAGGTTCTGTCCTGCTCTCACCACTCCACACTTTGCGTCCCAGGTAAAAGACCTCTGTCATACCCACCTGACATTTACTGGGCTTAATAGTCAACCCTGCCCTTTGCAGTCTGACCAAAACCTCCCTGACATGCTAAAGGTGCTCTTGCCAGGAATGACTGTTGATAGCAATATCATCCTGGTAAGCAAGTCCATAATCGTCTACTCCTGCTAAGATACAATCTGTGAGACTATGGAAGGTTGCTGGGTCATTTTTCATCCCAAAGGACATCTTTGTGAACTTGTATAATCCAAAAGGTGTCACAAAGGCTGACCTCTCTCAAGTGGTGGGAGTCAAGGGCATCTGCCAGTAGTCCATGGTCAGATCAATAGTGGTCAGATACTTAGCCCCACCCAGCTGCTCTAAGGCTTCATCTGTCCTAGGCATGGGGTAAGCATCTAACTCTGTGTGACTATTTAGTTTTCTGTAGTCAGCACAAAGGTGCAGAGTTTGAACCTGAATACTTCTAGCCACCAGGTGTATTACATGGGGGCATTTCACATTTGCATGCTTCTGACGAAACGAGTGCTCTTGATAAATCCAAAATGAGTGCTGTTGTTTCCCACTCAAAATGAAGGGGTGCCACTCTGGAATCGTGGCACCCCTTCATTTGGACCCCAAAACTTAATTCGGTATGGCTTAGAGGTATGGTTCCAATGTTTTCTGTATCTCCTCCCTCAGAGTCTGTCTGACTCACTCAGGCACCCTGTAAGGGGCCTGTTTGATAGATCTTTGGGGTCCTGCATTCAAATGGTGCTACAACAGGTGGGTGCATCCAGGTTTCCCAGTCAGCATGCCCCCAAACTTCTGTAACACTGCTTTGATTTCTTGAACCTGAGTGGGGATAGCCACTGGGACATCGCTATCCCTTCCACTGAGGTGTCAGTCCAAGCCTCACCGGGGAGATCAGTCACCAGATCCTGCTCAGACACCTCCTTCAATCGACAGCAGATACTCAGCACCAGGGCCTCCCTATCATGGTAAGGCTACATCATGTTAACATAGTACAATTTGTGCCCCTTCCTCCTGCCTAGCAGTTTACCATGTCGTTAACACCACTGACCTTCCTTACCACTTCAAAGGGTCCCTCCCAAGCTGCATGCAGCTTATTCTGTCTGACAGGAATGAGAACCATAACCTGCCATCCCACAGCATACTCTCAAGCTCAAGCATTCCTGTCATACCAGATCTTTTTCTGCTCTTCAGCTCCTGCCAGGTACTACTGGGCCAGTCCCTTGAGCTCCCTAAGCCTTGTCTTAAAGTTTATGACATATGCCACAGCAGACTCCTTGTGGGATTCAAACTCACCCTCTTACTCATTATGAGTCAAATCTAAAGGCCCCCTCACCCTATGCCGCCCATATAACAACTCAAAGGATGAAAAACTTGTGCAATCCTGGCGTACCTCTCTGTATGTAAAGAGTAGATGAGACAAATATTTGTCCCACTCTCTCTTAAATTGGTCTGCAAATGCATGGTATTTAATATAGAGTTTTACCTTTCCACAATACCATTAGTCTGGGGGTGGAAGGAGGTGATCTTTAGGTGCTTCACCCCACAGTGCTTCCACAGACAAGACAGCAGGTCTGACATGAAATTGGCAGCTCCATTAGTCAGTATTTCTCTCAGGAAACCTACCCTGCTAAAAATCTCTAACAAAGCATTTTCCACCTTCTCTGCCTCAATGGAGGACAGAATCACCACCTCAGGGTACCTAGTAGCATAATCTACTCTCACCAGGATATACTTCTTCCCTGTGGAATTTGGGGTACTCATAGACCCCACAATATCCATAGATACCCTCTGAAATGCCTCCTTAATCACAGGCAAAGGCATCAAAGGAGCTTTGACCTTGTCCCCTGCCTTGCCTACATTTTTGGCACTGCTCACAGGTGTTGCAGTACCCTGTTACATCCCTTGCAATCCCAGGAGAATAAACATTCTGTATAATACGTCTCTTGGTACGCTTTATGCCCATATGACCTGCAAAAGGAATATCATGGCCTATGGCTAGAAGTGCCAGACAGTAGGCTCTGGGCCCTACCAACTGCTGTATTACCTCACCCTCTAGCCCTCCCTCAGGATTCTATTCTCTAGACAGTAACACTTTGTTACAGTATACAGACTCCCCTTTTCCTTGAGAATCAGGTGTCTTCCTAGGTACCTCCCTCAAGCCTGTTAGTGTAGGTCCCGAGAACTGAGCCTGTCTCAACTCTACCTTTTTGACCCTTCCAAGCTCCCCTTGGACAGAAAGTCTGGTATCTGCTGACAGTGGTGCTTCACTGTCAGCCTGGGTACTACCACTCACCTCTGCCCTTGTAGTCACTCTGTACAAAGGAACATCAGGGCCTACCAGCAGCTGTGGCTCACCTTCAAGCTAACTACTACAAGGTAGCTCCCTCCCTGAAATAGTCACTTCACCAGCCCTGGCTTCAGGTGTTGGGTCTGTCTGGGTCTCCCCCAGGCTATCAGCCCCACATGCCTGTCTCCAAGCCTGACTGTGTGTAACTGCGTGCACACAATGTACTGCATTATCAAAATCATTCTCTATCAGGATATCTGCAGGGATATCCTGAAACACACCTACTTGCTTGCTTCCTTTTCCACCCTCCCAGTCAAGGTGAACCATGGCCAAAGTCATTTGAAATGGGATCCTTCCTAAACCTCTGACTGGAGCAGACTGCCCAAGCAAATGCTGCTCCTGTTTAACCACTGCCAGCTTCACAATGGTTATGTCAGAGGCTGTGTCCTCTTATCAGTGGCCTGTTTTCTATCCATTTAGATAGGATATAAACT
This sequence comes from Protopterus annectens, assembly GCF_019279795.1. NCBI lineage: Eukaryota > Metazoa > Chordata > Ceratodontiformes > Protopteridae > Protopterus > Protopterus annectens. The sequence goes on from NC_056741.1 coordinate 418,068,643, forward strand.
CTGGTGATAGTCTGGTACTCCTGTTGTCTCCAGACAACTTACTACTGGCATACTGTTATTCTCACTTGCTGGCCACCCCACCTTTTGTTCCCCACCTTGCTGCCATGGACATATGTATGATACATGACCCCACTAGTTAGATTTAAAACATCTAACCCTTGATCCTGGCAGTGTACCTGAACTAGTGGCTTCTGCTTTTACTGGTGGACTCTGTTGGGGTGATTTATGCTGCCCACAAAGGGTTCCCTTATATCCATATGCAGCACTGGGTATTCCCTTCTTGTGCAGCAATGCCCTGCTTGCTGAGTAGAGATTCCCTTTTTCCACAGCTTATCTGCAGAGTTACACTTCCAGTCTGCCAACCAGATTCTCATGTCCTCAGGCAAAGTGCTAAGGACTTGTTCCCATACCAAAAGGTCTGCCAGCTTTCAAAAATGGTGACCCGGCATCCACTCACCTACCAATGAAAATAACTGCTTAACTCAGCAATATAATCACATACAATTTCATCTGCCTTGCGTCTGTGTTCACATAACTTTGTTTCTGTAAGCTTCAGGTATTAACTTAAAACATTCCAATAACCATTGTGAACATTATCATAGTTTAAATAATCAGTATCTGACAATTCAGAAACAGCAGTTACAGCTTTACCATGGAGTAAGGGGGTCAGGAACCATACTCAGAGCCCTTGGTCAACATTGTACTGTTTACATACTCTTTCAAATATATGAATAAAACTGTCAAAATAATCACCCTCTGTAAACTTTGGAACAATTTTACTGACCTTTATTGCTTCTGGAGTTTGGTTATTCCCTTCACCATTAACTCTATGACCCAAGAGTCAGCATCTTCCTCTCAGGTTGGCACTATTTCTCATTTTCTTTGGCTTATAAAGGCCACAGTCTCTCTGCTGCTTCTAATTCCAAATGTTTGGCCTCCAGTTCAAGTCTCTTTAACTCCAGATTTTTTTTTTAAATCCTCTGATGAAAAGGTGAACTGTGCTGTTTCAGTGGACTGGTTGTCTTCCTGGTTGCTGGTCTGTACTGCAACTGAATTAAGGCTGAAATAATTCCTCTTTAGTCAGGTTGGTATGCACCAGTCCATTGGCTTTGCATACCTTGGCCAACTGGTTCTTTGTCAGCTTGCCATAATCCTGTGCTGACATCTTTGTTTGCTTTCCCTGACTAAACTAAAGTAACAAAAATAAATAAAACTGTTGTGAAAATGTAAGGCTGTATGTTTATCTTGTGGCTGGGAGTACACACACCTTCAGTGACAACTGTCTACAGGCTACAAAAGTTCAATTAATATCCCACCACCACTCACCAGTAAGTGGCATAGACTGTGGTGGTGGTGCTGCGGTAGCGTTGTTGCCTCACAGTTAGATGTTGTCCGTTCGATTCTCAGTTAGAGCGTCTTCTGTGTGGCTACATGCATGAATGGGCGTTCCTTCGTTGAAGGTTGTGCGTTAGGCCCGACAAGCCAGCACGTCAAAATCTACTGTCGATCATTAGCAGACCGGAGTTCCGCTGTGGTGACCCCTAACCGGGAAAGCCAAAAGAAACAAACAAACTCACCAGTAAGTGGCATCCCTGCTCTGGGCCAGTAATCAAGGAGAATCAGTCCTCACCACTGAGACTGATGAGGGTTGTTTACTTGGAACAAATAAAGATGCACACAGTATTTTCAGATACAGGTCTCTGCACCAAGCACAATTTCTCTTAAGAGCACACAGGGAGCACATTCAGTTCTGGGGCTGGGTTTCCCTATCTCTCTCTCCAGGCCCCAAATAAGACTTTCCACTGTCACAGCTATAGAGTTGAGTCCTCAGCCAAGTGTTCCAAGGCAAGTTCCCCCACCACCCTCTCTGTGAAACCAGTGCTCTGTGTCCCTGCTCCAAGTAGCTGTTACACGCAGTCTTTAAGATTTGATTTTTACACATACTCACACACACACACACACACACACACACACACACACACACACACACACACACACACACACACACACACACACACACACTCCCCTGGGAAAGGCTTCTATGCCCCCTCTGCTCAGACTGTAAGGTAGATACTGCCACCAGAACACTCCAAAGCCGGCTACTCTAAGACTCTTACCAGGGTTTCCAATTATACTTAATACAATTAACACCAATACAAATGTTAGTGTTTGACCAATGCAGCAAGGCTTTCAGGAGTAACCACAGTATCACCAAATAAATCTAAGTACTCTCAAAGGTTAAAATATTCTCTAAAAGACCAGCCACAATGAAAAGTTTAAATATATTTAATAATAAATAATAAAAGAACATGAAAGTACCAAATATCTATTTACAATAAACACCAGAGTTTCTATCACAGGAAAAGCTTAACTAATCTCACTACATTTTCCTGACTGACTAAATAATTACTGCTCCCTAGTTCACTTATTAGAGCAAGGCAAGACAATGTGGGTGTGTGGTCTTCCTTGTCAGGTTTCACAAACACACTGCTCTGAGATGTCTGTCTCATGTAGTATTAAAACATTATTTCAGTGCTGGATTACAGAATGACATCACATAACATAATCATCTGACTCTGGTTCCCCCACTACCTTCTTTACTACAAACTGAACCAGAAACTAGCACATATGTGTCATAATACACACAAATGGAGCTTTGCTAAGATGTGTTATAGCATCTGGAAGCTATAAAATCATTTCAAAGACATCCACCCTTCCATGTTAGCAATTGGTTCACCCCCTACGGACAATACAGTAGGATTCCTAGTCCAGGTTTTCACAGACAGTTTTTTCGCTGGCTACAATCAGCACTATAAGATACAATCTTTATGGCCTAAAACAGGTAATTTCATCTTAGACTATTTTTGAAAGTTAACTGGAGTGAGATTAACCTCTTCTCTTCCAGTATCATCTCTTACAATATAGTCATTTCAACAGTTACAATGCAGTCTGACAGGGTCTATATTATTACATCAAAAATTTAACAGTTTGAATCACTAAAGGTCGACCTTTAGTGATCAAACTTTTAAAACATTGAATGTTCACAGAAAAAAATAAAAACAACAAAAAAAACCTAAATGGTGTAGGCAGGGGGAAAGCCCCCCTGCACCCCCACAACCCCCGCTACTTAAATATACCAACTCCGAGACCACACTACATTGAAGTAAATGGAAATCTCCCCTTATGGAGATTTCTGTTTACTTGTTCGATGTTCTGCAGTTTCGCTATTCTCGTGTCGACAATGTCAGATTCGACATTGTCATCTTTCAAGAATTTAATATAGACACAGTCTGACATATAGGTGTATTGTCCAGCAGGACTCACTGTTGGTAAATTTTTAACACAAGCAGCTTTGCAAATGCATTTTGAACACAAGCACCTGTATAAATCAGTTTGATATACAAATGACATATAATTCTTTACGAAACTCCAGCTAGCTATGCTGGCATATGTTACACATCCACTGCCCTACTTCTCCTGGTATAGCAAGCAATACTTCATATCATCACAATTCCCATGATAGCAGTTGATTTCTCCCTTTCATTTTCATTATTGCCCTGTGTTTTTGTGAGAAGACTTTATCTGTTATTAATTTAGCTGCACAGTAATATATCCCATTTACTTCTGCTTTATTTCATGAATTTCTATGAACAGTCCTGATTACTGTGTTCATTTGCTTTATCAAACTTGTAATATTTTGAGTCTTATTGACTTTCTGTAGTCAGTTATTTCATTGATCTTAATGTCTATCCATCACCATTAAATCAAGCACCTCTTACCTTAGATCATTTTCTTCTAAACTGAGGGCACATTCTTTGTTTTCCATTTCCTGTGGGAATTTTACAGAAAGTTCCAGAGCATCTTCCTGGGATGTATTCACTTCATTTTCATCCTGTGACATTCATTGCTGTTTCATATTGGAATTCATTGACCTATCACTCTACAACATTGAGTGTGTCAGAGATGTCACCAGTTTCTGTTCTTTTCCTTGTTGTGCAACTCCAAATGAACTTTTATACTGACTTCCTACTGAAGGCTCCAAAGTATCTTCATATGGCAACTGATCAGATGTTTCCCACTCCACTGGTTTCCATTGCTCTCAACCTCTTTGCACAAAAAATCTAGACAAAGCCAAAAATAATGGGGGGACAAAGCCCCCAAAAATAGGGACACATTTTATATATTGCTTTTATAAACTTAGAAAGTTACTAGAATAAAAGGTCTTGTGTTACCATACATTTGTTGAAGTCTGAAATGCAAATGCCTGTCAATATTTAGTAAGTTCAGTCCTCACTGATTTGCCACAAAAATCCAGAAAACCACAAATTTTATGAGGACCAGACTAAAAATATGAGGCAAAAATCTGGACATCCTGCAAATTCTGGACAGTTGAGAGGTATGCTGGTTTATCCTTAATTCAATCCTGCTGTGGTGTTATCGGCATTAGATTTTCTACACCAAATCCTTCACTTCACATGTAATTTATAACCTCAGTTTCTGTTTCTTTAACTTCTTCGTTACCAATCTTCCTTTCTACTTTTCCTTTTTGCTTTCTTATTTTTTACATTGTAAACTTTTCCATGTCTGGATGCCTTTGCCTGTATTTCTCTTCAAATATCTTTGCTGCTGCTTTTTTTGTATTGGTTAGTGTTGCTTTCTCATTTGCATAAATACTGCAGCATATTAAATCTCTTTTTTCCTCATGTCCATATTTCTTCTTCAGATGTCTCCTGCTCCTTCTGTTTCTTCTTACTTGAAGGGCTCATTGTTCCATCATGCTGTGATATAACCTGTTAGACTTTCTACACTAAATCCTTCACTTTGTAGGTGTTCCATAACTTCAGCTTCTATTTTTAACTTCTACTTGACTAATCTTCTCTTCTACATTCCCCTTTTTTGTGGTTTTATTTTTTTGTATTATGAATCTTTCCATATCTGGGTGCCTTTGCTTATATCTCCATTCAAATATCTTTGGGGTTGCTTTTTTGTATTATTTAACTTGGCTTTCTCCTTTGCATAAACATTGCAGCATATCGGATCTTTCTTTCTTTCCCATGTCCATATTTCTTTTTTATACTTTTCAAAAATTCCTAGATTTTGTTCTTTATATTTTCACACTTCCTCAATCACTTATTTTTCCAAATGGCCCATGATTTCTTGGTCTATATATTGTTTTTCATGAAGCTGTTTTATTAATGAACTCAAATTAGCATTGGAAGCTTTTGACAGTTTTTCTTGTGCAAGTATTTTTCTTTCCTTTAAATTCTCTCTTAATCTTTTTGTATATCTTGTGTCTGGAAATTCTGAGCTTCTTGCATAATAATAACAATACATAATTTCTTTCTTATCTTCAATAGTCCACTCTATCATTTTTATGACCTTTTTTGATTTTTGTGGACTACTACTTCCTTCTACAATAAGGAGACCATCCTCCCCCTGAGCCTGGCCTAACCACATTGTAGGAATGTCTCAGTGTCTTGAGGATTCAACACTGTCATTTTTTCAAATCCTGGCACCAATGCACCTACCAGGATTGGGCACTTTTTTATGCTGGGACTTGTGCAGCTGTCTTTTTTATTTTTAACCTACTTCTGTCCATAATATATAGTATATAAAATACAGTCTATATATCAGTGTCTTCTAGGTGAGATTTTATAAAAAACAAGATCCACCTAGAGAAGTTACTCACCAAGACTTGTGGACATACCTCCCAAATGTACCGAATTACTAGGGTATAACCGAGTTTTGGGGTCAAATAATGGGGTGCCACAATTCCTCAGTGGCACCCCTTCATTTCCGATTTGTCAGCTATTTTTTTAAAAGTAATCTTTTCCGCATTTTGAGCTGACATCATCACGTGAGCGATGACATCAGCTCCATCAGCCTGTAGGAATTGAGCTCAAGGACTCAAAACATGCGCATTTCCATCTGGCTGCTTTCAAATTGAGCGAGCGGGAAGGACTTAACGTTCTGTGAGCGGGAAGGACAGGGCTTCTTCTACTCGACTGTCTGGGCGGCTTGCTTCTACTGCTTGTGAAGTTGCGAGTGGGAAGGACTTAACGTTCTGCAGTGGGAAGGACTGGGCTTCTTTTACTTGACTGTCTGGGGTGCATGCTTCTACTACTGTGCAGATGCAGAGCTTTACGCGAGTGGAGCGGAAAGGAAGGACTGTCTGGGCAGATGCAGAGCTTAATGAGAGTGGAAAGGAAGGACTGTCTGAGGCCTGGGCTGCTGTGCAGATGCAGAGCTTTACGTGAGCGGAGTGCTTCAAGTAGGAAACAAGTGTGTGTGTGTGTGTGTGTGTGTGTGTGTGTGTGTGTGTGTGTGTGTGTGTGTTTATGTTTGGTTATATATGCTTCTACTGTTTATGTTCAAACCTTCTCTGACTGCAACACAGCTAAAGTAACTTTTTGCTGCCATTTAAAATATGCCAAATAAATTCTATTCTTGTTATAGAAAGGTGGAAGATTTGCAAAGAGGGACAAATGCATATAAAGAAGCAGTGCATGTAATTTGGCAATGAGGAGATATAAACTAATACAGCTAAAGTTTTGCTTCTATGTTGATTTGTTTCAAATATTTATTCTGTGTTATGGTAAAATATTCACGGATCCTCAGTAAAGTGCACAAATAATTAGAGTATGAACCTCTATGGAAATCAATTGGAGTAGTAAATGACAAGGATGGAATTCAGGAAGAAGAGGCTGAGACTGCAGAAAGCACGTAAATTGCTACACAGAATAATCTAAAGCATTTTAAAAAGTAAGCAAGAGGAGAAGATGTGAGGAATTTCACAGCCAAAATAGCACAGAGGCAGGAAGCAGTCAGTAGTGTAAAAGAACTTGTTGGGTGAATGCCTTACAATGGACTAAGTAAAGCTGAGTTAATCAGCATTATAGTTTTGGGGTCTCACATTATAGAAAACTTAGCATGTATACCCAAGACAAAGAGGACAATGGTGGTCATATAAAAACAAGATGACAAAGTCCATTAGGAAAGGATCTTTTAAAGGAGTGGATATTCAAGAAAAGGGGTTACATAGGATTGTGTATCAATGCTCTAGAATTCTGGCAGCATGGAGATTAATAACATGTTTAAAAAGGGGGGACATTTAAATAGTTTTGAAGTAATTTTCCATCTCATGTTTAAGTGATGTGTATTCTTCAAGATGCCACTAAAAGAATCTGTAATGAGCTGAAAAAGAGTAATTAATTAAACTACAGTGTTTTCACACAGCCAGCAAAATAAATAACAAAAACAGAGCAAGTCTGAAGATTCAATTGTTTCATACTGAGAAAATAAAAATTCCAGTAAGAGAAATCATTGACTTCAGAAAGCAACTTGGACTGACTGTCTGAAAGCAAAGTAATGACTCAGAGAGAGATCTGTGACATTTTCAAAGCATCATTCTCTTGGGGAAAGTTGTTAAAAAGGAACTAAGACATTAAGAAAGTACTTATTTCTCTGTTTCATCCCATAACTGATTGATGTGCTTTTTAAAACCAAAACTTTTTTCAGCAACAACTTATGTCAAAGGTAATTTAGAGTCTGCAACATAATACACACACAGGCATTAATATCAGATTAATTAATAAGCAAGTATCAAGAATGACCATTCATACAGATTATGGCAATGTGATAACTGTCATGTATAAACTGCAGCAGGCACTGACTCTTGTCAGGACAGGTAGATGAAAAGGAGTTCCAATGTTCCATAAATGTTTTTGTTTGCTTGATAGAGTCCAGTAAAGGGTGCTTTCCCATCAACTTCTACTACCCAATAAATTTAACTCTGAAGTTGCTCTACTATATATATATATATATATATATATATATATATATATATATATATATATATATATATATATATATATATATATATATGTCTAAGTACACTTTTATGATGGAAATGTTCTGAACTAGGCAGTTTTGTCATTATTGGTAGATGCATTATGTTTCATTGCCTTTGCCTACTAGAAAAATGTTCAAATAATAAAATTAAAATGCGCTCTAAATCTAACAAGTGTGCTGTATACAAGGAATATAATTTAATAAAGTCAGGAAGGTGTATCAAAGAACACATGTATGTGTTTTGTTTTCTGTGTACGGGGCCTATGATTTGTAAACAGCCCAAAGGTAAGCTTTATCCACCACTGGCCAGATGCATTTTCTTTGGATGTGGTGTGGGTTTCAATGCTGTTTCAATGAATGTGAGTTTCAAGGACAGAGAAGTTTTAATGACATCTATTTTCATTGTGAGACAGTATTGCTTTGTTTAAAAGATGTGTTTGTGCATTGTGCTATAAAATTTTAAAAATAAAATCCAAATCATTGTAGCAGTATGCACACATTCGTGTTTATGGTAAATGGGGCGAAATAGCCAGGTAATGGGACATTGGAATGGCTGCAGGGGGACTCTGGTGCCATATTTTGGTTGTCTGTTCTTCGGTTTGTTTTTGAAAGTTGGTATCCCACAATTCCACTGGAGTGGGTGGGGTTACATAATTATGTATGCAAATGTTATGTTAATCACTGTACAGATTTGTACCTATTTTTCATGGGCCATGTCCAGATCTTTGACGTTTCCAGGTTGAGAGGTATGCTTGTGGATGACTTCAGTATCAGCAATACTACTCTCGTTTGCTTGCTGATTTTATCATCTCTCCATTCGGACAAAGAATTTCCAATGCATTTCATCCAATATAGAAGGAGATTTTTGCTTTCAAAAACATTCATATAGATATAATTGATGTAGACATATTCATGTCTAAATCTGCACCCAAGTTGCTTTAAGACTGCTTTATTTCAAAACTAAGTTCAGATATAATGCTAGTGGAAGTTCTAGAAGGCATATTACATCTTAAATGGTTTTAATGCATAGTTCGTACAAAACTTTAAACACTGGTTATCCCCATCCAAACTAGCTTTACTAAACATTTCTAACTGTACTCTATCTTGGTTCTCCAGCTACCTGTCAAATCATTTTCAGGCGGCCAAATGGCAATCAAGCTTATCTCCCTTTTTACCTGTTCAAACCGGGGTCCCCCAAGGTTCCATCCTTGGAGCTCTACTTTTCAATATCTTTATTAATGACCTTCACTCTTCTTGCCCACTTTCTACCATTATTCAATATGCTGACAATTCCACTATCATCTCCTCCTCCGGCGACATTACTCACCTCCATACCCTCACCTAAGACTCCCTCCACTCTGTCAAATGGTGTCTCACTATTAAGCAACTGGTACTTAACCCTAAGAAAACTCATCTTCTTGTATTTCTCCCTTCTACTGTCCAACACCATAAAACTACATTTTCTGTCTCATCATTGGATAACATACTTATCTCTACTGACCCTCACACAAAGCTCCTTGGCATTACTATCGATGACCACCTTAAGTTTGATCTTCACATTCAACAAGGCATTAAAAAGACTCACCAAAAACTTGGACTCCTTTACAGACATAAAAAATTCCTCACCCATTCCTCCAGACATTCCCTTGCCCAAGCCTTCCTTCTCCCCACATTACTCTATGGAGCTCCTGTACTCACAAACCTCCAATCTAATCTTCTGTCTAAATTGGAAATTACTTATAGCAAAATTGCAAGATTTGCATCAAACCTACCTACCACACCCCATCACTGTGTAGCCTTAAAAAACCTGCAGTGGTTGGAATTTCAACACCAGATTTTATTATCCCAGCTACTCATAGGTCATTCTGTCTTACACAATCCTTCTTTCTGCCCTTTTCTCTCCACACTCATCCAGCTGTACACTCCGAACCGCACTCTTTGTAGCTCTCAACAAAATCCATTACAAGTTTATATGCCCAACAAAAATGTTGGCAAACTGCTCTATAGCTACTCCACTGTAAAAGTCTGGAACAAACTTCCACCTCACATCAGCTCTATCACTAACTCCAGCTCCTTTAAAACTGCACTAAAAGCTACCTGCCAGAAGGAATGGCTATGCCTTTACAATGACCCAACATAATCCTATATTCCTATCTTCCAATCCTATCTTTATATTTCTCTTCCTACCCACTATTATCTTTACCTGTCAATCTTCCTTTCAGCAGTCATTCACTTAATTCCTATCTACTATAGTCTTTCATTTAAATCCTACCTACTATGATATTGTATACTCCTCCTAACTTAGACTATTTCTCTGCCTCTCCCCCACACTTCAGCCTCTGTCTTTAGCTATCTTCCTATCTCATACTGTTGACATTTTGTATCTCTTCTGACTCATCTTCACTCATACTCATCCTGTCTAACACAAAAAAATGTATACAATTTTACAGTTTTTATATTTATGCTTTAATAATTTTCTTCTTTGTATACTCTGTTATTGTTATAATTTTGTTTTCCTGTATCCATTCAAATTTTATGCATCTGTTTTGTGGAGCTTTTCTCCTCGGGTCTCTGCTGAAAAAGGGTTTCTACCCAGTCGGACTAACCCGTTTAACAAATGTCAAATGAATAAATAAATAAATAAAATGTAAGCAAAGTGTCCAATCAAGTTTATGTTCACTGTCTTTTTGATGGACTAAAGAAATTTGCCTTTCCAGATAGTTACATTCAAGCTATCAAAATGTTATATGTTTCAGCCTCTACTTATATTTTCATAAATAAGAAGCTCTCTCTTTCTATTAAGATTTCTGCAAGTACTAGGTAGGGATGCTATTTGTCACTCTGTCTTTAAATTTTTTGTTTGGAATATTTGTTTTTAAAATCATGCAGGATCCCAAGCTCTTAGGAATTAAACTACGTACTGTAAATATTACCATTACTTTTCTTGTGGATGACATCCTATGTATTTTCAAAATCAGGCCAGATCTATAACCCATTTACTGCAAGCATTTGAAAACTGTAGCAGAGACTCAGATGTCAAGGAAAACATTGATAAAGCAATCCTTTTCCATTGAGTGCCATAGACGAAATAATTAATCTTTGGTGTCTAGTACTAATATTACATACAACAAGCTTACATTTTGGAAGTTAAATGCAAATCTGATATTCACAATTTTATGAAACTCAATTAAACCCTAGAAAAATCAAGGTAGACTTGGGAAATTGAAATAAACTCAAATTTAGACTGTTTGTTAGTGTTCACCATTACAATTAATGTATTTCTGAGGTAATTTTATTTTGGCAATAAATTAACTTCATGTTCCACAAAAACATTTATAAATACTTTAATAAAATAATCTTAAAGCTTAATCTTCAAGGCGTTATGGATAGGTAACAATCTGTATGTTAATCTAAGTAATCGTTTACACCCCAAATCAAATGGAGGTCTTAAGACAACCAATGTGCTGTTTTTTCCACGATTTTGAGATTTGGTGAAGCTTTTTAACATCTCTTTTTTAACTCCCCAAAGCTACCCATCAACTTCCACTAGCTACTCTGTTCATTTATCAGATCTACTCTGGTCACCTTAACCTTCCCAGAGCTCAACCCACCAAGGTTCTGAAGCCAATGATGGGATTGATGATGCTGGTTCATAGTCATATTGCTGCTAGGAAATGTGCCCTTACCCCTGTAATCCCACTGCAGTCTTGTGAGCTTTACAATCACTGCCTTCAGGATGTGCATGCGTCAGTGCATGAGAAACCTTAAGCAGCACACTGCTTATGCAGCATGGAGCTCTCCAGGCTCATAATGCTGATTTATTGCAGTGAGTCTAGGCTGTCTCTCTCCTAAGGATGGGTGAGCTAATGTCAGCTTCTCACTCCTATTCTCCCTCTGCGGTCACTTCAGGGCCCGTGCTTCTAACTGAACATGAGTGGACTGGAGTGCAGTAAGAGATTTGTCCCTCTGTGCCACAGGGCTGTAGTGTTTATTTATTTGTTTGTTTTTGTTTTATTTAATTTAATTTTATTTGCCCTTGACTACTGGATAAGTTTGACTGAAAAAAAGGCTTTTCAGCAGAGACACGGGGAGAAAAGCTCCACATTATATACTTTTTCTTAGGAAATTAGCATGAGCTAGCAATAAAAATGTAATACATAACACTGAGCTGTATATAGTTTAACAGCTGATCACCATGCTAAATACACTATATAGCATTTACAGCATGCTAAACTCATAAATATCCAAAGAACATTCAGCATTATTTTAGAGTTTATGTATAAGTTCATACATACATTTTTGTACACAGACAGCAGATGAAGGATATGCATATTTTATTCAAGCAGTTATTCACTCGAGACATGTAAACAGGTGTCAAGGTGTAAGGATTTTTTGACATTTACTTGATCTAGCTGTGTGACAATAGGAAGTACTGTCAGCCATGCCAGGCGAAGTAGGGCAGTGGATAGATGACTTGTGCCAGTACAGCTAGCTGGAATTTTGTAAATAATTATATGTCATTAGTATATCAAACTGATATGTACAGATGCTTGTGCTAAAAATGTATTAGTGAGCTTTGTTTGTGTTAATTGTGTTAAAATCTGTCAACAGTGCACCCTGCCAAAATGATGAGAAATGCACATGTATTATGGTAATTGAATTAAATGTATATGTTTTAATAGAGTACACTGGCACATCAAAGGTTAACTGGCTATCTTGCTTTAAGAAAAATAAGGGAAATGTAAATGAGCTGTTAAATCATTAAAACAGCACCCACAGTGCTGAATGGGATCGGAGACTGTAGGTCTGGAAGCAGCCATTATCTGTTAGCTTTTGTAAAGAAGAGGGGAAGTGTTGTAAATGTTTCTGGCTCCTAGGTACTACCATAAAAGCTCAAAATGTGTATTGTAGCAGTCTGCTAAAGTCCTGCCTCAATCTTCAAAAGGAGATATTGTGGGAACCTAGAGTTAGGCGACCAGGTGAGGTCATTCTGCCAGCCCTCTTGGAAATTATATTTTAGATATTACAACGAGAAATCTCAGAGTACTGAGTATTCTGTTTGGGAAGCCTGACTAGAATGACCCTCACCCACAGCATCTTGCCTTGCAGTAGTAAGTAATTTAACTAGGGAATAGTAATTATTTTAGATTCAGTCAGGAATATAGTGAAGCTTAATTTAGATATTGGGCAGGATTCACGATGGCTTGCACAGAGTCTAAGAGTCGTGTAAGACTCCATGCAGCCATCGCGATCCAGGAACAGCCCGAAATCCCATGTAAGAGACCAGCTAAAATGACTCTTACACGGGCAGGGCGTGGATATGCTAATCACCTCACTTGCAGCCGAAAGGCATGCAAATGAGGTAGATTAGCGATCCACGAAGCTGAAACCAGCCCGTGTAAGAGTCGTGTTAGGTGCAGAAATGTACTCAGTTGACAACTGAGTACGTTACTGCAAATAACACAATGGAGCCATGACAGCTCCAAATAAAGTGTGCATATGTTGCAGTCAGCATGCCAATCGCCACATATGTGGCCATTGGCACGGGAACCTGATGCAAACATGAAATAAAATAATTTTTTTTTTCGGTGATCGGCGATGTTTAAACGCAGCGCAGCCCCGCGCAAATGGGCTGCGCTAAATAAGACATAAAAATAAAGGTTTGAAACCCACAAATGTGGGTTTTATGTAATGCATGGATTTGCAATGCAGGGACTAGCAGACCGAAAACAACATGGCCACCGTCTAGTGGTTGCTAAGGGGGGAAGCTGAGTGTAAGACATGTAACTAAGCATTAATAGGCAATCCTATGTAAATGAGTGGTAGGATAGTGAATCACACTGTCACATAGCAAATGAGCACATTCTGTGTAGTGTAAGATTTAAATAAGGGGGAGTAACAGAGTAGGAGATAGGTGACATCACAGGGGGGAATGTCAGGAAGAAATCAAGCTCATTGGAGCAAAGTGGTATGTGAAAGATGTCAATCACACAGCATAAAAAGAGGAGTGTCAACAGATAAGCATGGGAAAGTCAAGAAATGGAAGGTGTACACTGTGGCCAACACCAAAGTTTCTTGTTGTGCGTGCATGCGCGCGTGTGCGCGCTGGGAGGCGCGAGTAAGACAGAGTGCGCGCGTGTAAGACAGAGTAAGCATGTAGGAGCTTGTGTAAAGATCTATTAACCTATTTGTGCTGGTGTGCTCGCATTTTAACCCGAATAAGCAGATTGTAGTCCATGTAAGCATGTGTGCGTGTGTGGTAGCCACTGTGAGCGTGTTTTCGCTGTTATGCGCGCTGCTCCCCCCTGAGGAAACAGAGAGGAAAAAGGAAGCAGAAGAAATAGTAGGAAGCTAGCAGAGAATACTGGTAGAGCTAGCAGGTGAAAACAATTAGAAGCAGGCAATCACACAGGCAGAATACTAGCCCAGCACTTAAAACACTGCAAACAGCATTGTAGTATGTTTCTCTCAAGAGACACTGCAAGACAGGAGTAAGCTAGTAGAAGTGAAAACTGAAAAAGCTGCACTCAGACCAAACATGCTAGGGGCTGCCATAGCTGTTATAAGGAGACATAGGAGACTTGCTGAGGGTGGTGACAATGCAAATGCTGCCAGACAACCCACAGTGAGGAGACGGAGAAGAGTGTACAGGCCCAGGGTCACCTACCAGGGGTTACATGAGCTGGAGATAGTGGAGCGCTATAGAGTGGACAGAGACCTCCTGCAGCAAATTGTTGAGCTGTGCAGGCCACGCCTCACACACAGAACCAACAGAGGGGAACCCATCCCAGTGGAAACCAAGGTATGTGTTGGCCTAAGAATACTAGCAACAGGTACCTTCCAGCGACCAACTGGTGATATGATGGGGATATCACAGGCATCAGCCTCCAGTTCCTGGATGCCATGTCAGCACATGTCGGTGAGCATGTATATTTCCCCAATGCCCTTGAGGTATTGGTCAGCAATATGTGTCTCTTCCATCAAATAGCAGAATACCCTGAGGTAGTGGGTGCAATAGACTGCACGCACATACACATCAAAGCACCAGCCGGTGAGCGGGGTAGGGCCTACATTAACCGCAAGGGCTTCCCCTCCATCAACTGCCAGGTCATGTGTGATGCCCAGGGCATAATAATGAATGTGTGTGCTGGCTGCCCTGGGAGCTACCATGATTCCCATATCTGGCATTTGACACAGCTGTACCAGACATTTGCCAATGGGGACATCCCACATGGTCACCTAGTGGGGGATGCAGGATATGCACTGGAGCCGTGGCTGATAACACCCATCAGAAATGCACACACACCTGAACAAGAACGCCATAATGAGGCACACGCACAAACACGTAATGTAATAGAGCGTGTGTTTGGGCTGCTCAAGTCATGGTTCCGGTGCCTGGACACATCTGGTGGAGCCTTGCAGTACTCACCAACTACATATACCCAAATTGTCATGGTATGTGCTATGCTACATAATATGATTCTGCAAAAACAGCTGCAGCAGGACCAGCATAGGGCCGGGACAAACAGCCCCCCACCATTGCCAAGGCCATCAAAGGCAGAGTGTGACTCGGAGGAGGAACAACCTGAGCCTGCCCCAGTAGGCAGAAGGAGGTGTGCCCAGTATGCCCTGGCCTTGGCAAAGAGGCAACGCATAGCACATACACTGGCTCAGTAGGAACCCTGGGAATGATACCCCTCTCTGACTCACTCATATAGTAACAGGGACGCCTAACATGACACAACCTGCTCTCAAACATGTACAGGGAGTGTAGTATGTGCATCTGACAGAGGCAGCCCTGCAGCACCACCTGAGGCATGATTGCCATGTGTTAAGCAATGTAACACCATCTAGTATATGCAAACATGAAGACCCTGCCTAACATCTCACGCTCACCAAGCATGATGCCATACTATGAAGACAACAAGATCAAGTACAATAATTGGCTGAAGTATTGTTAGCAAGGGGGAACACATGGCTGACAGCCTGGGCTGACATGCTGAGCAAGACATGATGCCCCACCTGCTAGGGATGACACGCACCCAGCACACCTGGCTGTGTGGATACTGGCAAAGGCTGTTGTCACCCCCACTGTGCCTTGAATAGGTAAGGCTGGAAACACAAACCCACCACCATAGGTAGCACAAGGGATAACAACCTGGACATAATGCTACCCAACGCCAGACATCTAACCTGCAAGGTGCATGCAGACCAAACCCACCACAGCATGGAGAATGGTAATATCTGTTCTGACACAGAAACCTGGGTCAAGGCCCAGAAGAGCACCCTAATACTACCAGGTTATGCCTCATACCATGCTCTACAGCTCCAAAACATGGAACACACTACAATAGGAGTGTGGCTATCAGTAATTGTCAAGGATAACCACACCCCCAGGCTGGTACCACAGCAAGAAGCAGCATGGACTATCCACGGGCAAGTAACAGTGGCTCAAACTGTGTCCCTGTTTGAAGCCTGCTACAGACCACATTCACAAACCCAGGTACCCCAGCCAGCCTTCCTGAAGACACTGCAGAGTATGAATGTCTCAACAAATACCAAACAAGGCACACACAAAGTATGACATAGGTGGCTATCCATTATGTATGGAAGAAGTAAGCAGGGACCTAGGGACACAAGTGGACAGTAGCCTGTCATGTGACACTCACATTGCCAAGGTGGCCAGGAAGACCTACTATATTGCCCACCTTAATATGAAAGGATGCACATGTAGATCAAGAGAGGTCACTGTGCCCCCATACACTTCCCTTATCAGGCCCATACGTGACAACAATGCCCCAGTTCGGATGTACCTTACCTTACACCTGCAGCAGTTAGAAAGACCCCAAATGTACCTCACCAACAGGATAAAGTGTCCAACCATTTGACATCTGCAGCCTGGCTGAAGAAACCACAGCCCAATTCAGAAGCATACTGCCCAGTCAGAGGCGATGTATGCCTGATGTACAAGGCCATGCCCAATCCAGAATGAATGGACATGCTCCACTGCAGAAACCCCAAATCCAGCAGAGACACCACAGTGAGATATCTGAACCTCCACACATAGATAAATAGGATGTGCTGGAGGGACAGATCCATAACCCAGAGGCTCCTTACACTCTGCAACAGAATCCCAGTCCATGATAGGCTGAGCTCCACACTCATACTCAACAAGAGAAATCTGGTGAAGTGCATGGGAGATAGTAGGTGTACACTGGGGGCAATCCCTGTGTCACATCCAGTAAAGTAAACCCTACATGGGCATAATATGCACATTGCAAGGGGTGTCGAAACTCACACACAGTCTGTCCATGCTCAAACAAAGCCAGGGCAGATAGCCTAGAATGAACCTATGAACCTATGATGATACAAATTGTGCAGGACACAAAGGATTATCACACAGCTATCCTACCTGATGGTAGGAACCATGGTGATAATCCACAGATATGCTCTGCAGCACTCTAATATCACAAACAATACACCAAACCCACACACATTGCCAACATCCTACCTAACAGATTCTTTGCAAACTCCCCACCAGCACCTAACTGCCAAATATCTATCCCAGTAGAGTGCTGGCCCCCTGACATTGCAGATGCTGAGGTAACAGCCAGCATCTACAAAGCACAGCACACAGCATCAATGGTACCAGATGGTGTCCTGGGTTGCGTCCAACAAGTACTGTAAGAAGAATGGAAAACCAAATAGCAGTACTGCGCACTATCAGTCTTACCACAGGATATGTACCCAAAGAGCAGTGTACAGCAACAGTGGTCCCTCACCACAAAGGGGGTGCCTGAATGGATACTGCAAACTATCACCCCCAACCCTGACTATCTAGGTTGGCAAAGTAATGGAGAGGATAATCATGGATCCCAGGAATAATGAGATTGGGTACCTACAGATATTGGACCCTACCCAGTGTGGCTGCATAGGGCAGATCCTGCCCCTTACACATGTCTGACTCATGTGAAACGTGCACCAAAGCCATTGATGTGGGGAATGTGGATCACACAGCCTATCTGGACCTTGCTAAACCCTTCCATACAATACCCTAGTTGGCAGTACAGATAAGCTCACCAGCCTAACTATAAACCCCTATCCAAGTAGATGGGTTGCAAACCAGCTCAAGGACAGAACTGACCTGGTCAGACATGCTGCAGCCATGTCAGACTACAAACCAGGTACAACTGGCATCCCACAAGGCATGGTCCTGGGACCTCTCTTGTATGCTATATATGTCTCATAGGTACAGGCCAACATGGAAGGACTCTGTCTGAACAGGTTCGCAGAGGACTACAAACTGCCCACCATATCGGACCCTCCAGCTGACACAAGCAACCTACAAAAGGCACACATAGAAACAGACAAGTGGTGCCACAGCCATGTCAACAAGCTAAATGCAGAATAGTGTATAGTCATCCCCTGTGAAAACACAGTACATGGCCAGAAATTACCACATAGGTGTTAACCCAGTAAGTACATCAGGAGCAATAAGAGACCTGGGGACACAAGGTGATAGATATCCTGCATGTGACAACCATGTGTCTGTAGTGGTTACAGAAGCATACCATATACCCACCTAATCATGAAGGTAAGCACAGCTAGGTCAGGGTAGGTCAATGTGCCTCTCCAGTCATCCATCAGCAGCCTCACAATTGTGTACAATGGCCCTTCAGGGATGTACCTTAGCAGACACCTGCATCAACTGGAAAGACCCCACAAATACCCCACCAGGAGGATCGCAGAGCTGTAACAGATGCCATGTGTCGCCTGATTAAACAAACTGCAGCTCTACACAATGCCATACCGCCTGGCTGGAGGTGAACTGTGCCTGATGTATAAAGCCATGACCAAGCTGGTATCAATGGACATTTGGCACCATGTAAAATCTGAATGCTGGTGACCTATGCAGCTGACAGGCCTGAACCCCAGCACAGACATAAACAGGACATGCTGTACCGATTGGTCCATAACCCAGAAGCTCACTCCACTCACGACTAAACTCCCAGTACAGGTTATCCAGGGAGTCCCTCATTGACTGTCATCCAGAGGAATCATGATGACTGGATGGGAGATTGTAGGTGTACCCTGGATATCACCTGTATGTCACAGGTAGACAGAGGCACAGCACACTAACCTTGACATATGTCATGGCAAACACCAGTAAATGTGTGTTGAAGGACAAACACTCTCTGACTAGCATTACAAATGGACTAGGGCACATGGCCATTGTTTGTCATTGTCCACACAAGTTGTGGAATACATTAATAATGTCGGACAATCATGTACTATGCTGTCCATATCTGAACAAAATGCAACATGGTCATATCTGCACAACTGGCCCTCAACCAGTCTGGCGTGCTCACTATAAATATTACAAGCAGTGATAGGAGTGAAACCGATGATGCTGTCCACCACAGTGAAAGTACTGCACCAGTACACTATACAACAATACAACTGTTTGGTCAGTAGGAAAGGATGTTGACAACTGTATGCAAACTATCCCATGGTGACCCTGCAGGCACAGCAGAATGCCTGTTAGGTTCAGACACAAAGCAGTTGGGCAGTAAGAACACAACCTGATGTCCAACACTCAACTGTACATGTGAAATATAGATGACATCCACACACAAACACAAATGTGGTGGACCACAGATCCCAACATAAGTAAAGTTCACACTGGGCATGCTCGCACACTTAGATAAATGAGACATGTCAGTCAAGAAGCCATAGAAACTGTGAACTGGGCATGCTCACACATGTAGGCCATGTCACAGTTCAGCAGTTGCACACACATATCTGGCATTTGTATGTGTTAACACAGGAACCTCCCACAATACAGAAATCTGCCCAGTGCACACAGTGAAATTACAACAGAGACATAAGTGAAGTACTGGATCCCACTCATATGCAAACATCTTCCACAGTACACAAGCTGTTCATAGAGATAGGGAAAGCTATGGCAATAAAGACCCACAAACAGTATATGAGCAACAGATACTTGCATCTGACAGGTAAACATATGGCCGTAGAGTGCAATACTAGGCTGTTGTCCCTAGGGAATACAGAAGGCTATCCACAGTGTATTTGGCATCTGCCTCCACAGTACAGTAGGCCACTGTGCCTGTGCAAAGTTAATGCATAGATATGCTCTCCCCTGTACTGATGGATAGTAACAGATGTACATACCTCTTCATACATAATGATGTCAGCACACTATACATATGTCAGGAGCAGAAATGATACCCAGTAATTTGAATAGCGCGCTCCGCTACTGCGTCTCTCACAAGTGTCATAACATAGTTAGACAGGGGTTTGAATCCTGCAAGTGCTCAGTATGTGTGTGGGGGAGTAGTGTGTGCAATTCCATGTGTAAGAGAAATGTTCCTAGTTGGCAACTAGTACAACACAACACATGCTGCATATTCCAATGTCTAAACTCCATAGTCAGACACACTGACGTCCCGCTCACCAGACTGAGTAAGGAGAAGGTCACAGCAAGCTGCCTGTCAGGCGCTAGAATCCACCACATAACGCAAGCACTCAGGTCTCTCAACAGCAGGTACAAATATGACTCAGTCATTGTCCATGCTGGTGTAAACGACCTGAGACGTACCTCCTTGGACTACATGAAAAGAGACATTGAGGAGCTCTCTGATTATGTAGCCCAGGCAGGTATGACCCTGACCTTGAGCAGTATCCTACCTTCACCAAGAATGATGCCACAATACAGAGATAAGATGATCAGCTTTAACAATTGGATTAAACACTGGTGTCATTCAAAGGGGATCCAGTGTCTGTCTGCCTGGGATGACATGCTGGACAAGCCACGCTGCTTACAAGGGACGGCTTGCACCTGTCACCCTGGGATTCGGATATTGGCAAAGGCTCTTGCCACCCCATAGTGCCTTTTTAGGCAAGGCTCAAATTCTAAACCTACCTCCTAGAACACAAAAAGGAAAAAAACTAAGGGTAATGCTGCTCAATGCCAGAAGTCTAAATCTCAAAATGCACGCACTCGAGGCCCTTCTCAGTATGGAGAACATCGATGTCTGTGCTGTGACAGAAACCTGGTTCAAGGCTCCTGAGAGCACCCCAGCGCTATCAGGTTTTACCTCATATCATGCGTTCCAGCCCCAAAATCCGGACAATACCAAGAAAGGAGGGGGGGGTATCCATATTCATCAAGGACACCCACACCTCAAGACTGGTGGCAACGCATATGCATCGGAGACCATCCAGGTGCAATTAACCATAGGCAAGACTGCTCTGCAAATTGTAGCATGTTACAGGCCACCCTCACAAACTCAGGAACCTCACATGGCCTTCCTGAAAACACTAGAGGGGATAAATGTATCACCAAACACCATCATACTAGGTGACCTCAATTACCCTAATATAGACTGGGAACACTACTCAAGCCCAAACACCCTAGCCCAAAAGTTCCTGGAATTCATAAACTCAAATGCCATGGAACAACTAGTCACCATCCCCACAAGAGGAGATAACATACTTGATCTCATCATCACGAACATGGGAGCACAATGTTCAACACCGGAAGTATACCCCTCACTGGTGAGATCAGATCACAAATTAATCTCGCTGGAGGTCCTCATCCCACCCCCACCTGAAATAAAAAAGACCACAGTAAAGAACTTCTCAAAAGCCGACTTCACACTTCTAAAGACTAGTGTGGTCTCGTTTAATGCCCCCGAGCCGGCGGAAAACAGTACTCAAGCCGCTGAATCACTTACAAATGCCTTCTACCAGCACCTGCAGGACTGCATGGATAAGGCAATCCCAAGCAAAACAAAGACTCTTTGTACCAAAGGCAAGCATCCAGTCTGGTGGACCCCAGCCATAAACAAACTCTACAACAAAAGGAGGAAGCTACTACAAGATAGAGCAAAATCCTTAAAAGGTAAGACACCCTTGATCACTATAAGTAAAAACTAAGAGCTCTCATAAAATCATCCAAAGCAAATTTCGAGAGAAAAATAGCTAAAGACTCAAAAGACAATCATAAGGCCTTCTTTAGCTATGTTAGAAACCTGGGAGGAAACTCCCAGATATGCTCAGAACTAGTTCAAAATGATGTGAAGATTACTGATCCTACAGACATTGCCAACATACTGGCTGACAGGTTCAGTGCAAACTTCTCCCCCTCCCCAAAGGAGAGATATCTATACCAAACGATCGCAGCCCCAAACATCTCCAGCGCCCAAGTGAGAACTGCTCTCTCCAAAGCAAAAACACAGCATCCATGGGACCTGATGGTGTCCCGGCTGTGTGCTCTGAACTTAATGAGGAATTAAACCCACAGCTAGGACAGCTGTTTAATCAAAGTCTTACCTCTGGATACGCACCCAGGAGTGGCGCACTGCAACTGTGCTCCCCCTTCACAAAGGCTGTGCTCCCACCGACCCTGGAAATTACCGCCCATTAGCTTGACAAGCCTTATCTGCAAAGCCATGGAGAGGATCATAATGGACCTCATAAATAAAGACATAGGGAATTTGCAGACTTTGGATCCAACCCAGTTTGGCTTTGTCAAAGGCAGATCATGCCTTTTAAACTTGGTTGACTTTTTCAAACAGTCACCAAAGCCATTGATGAGGGAAAGGCAGTCCATACAGCCTACCTCGATCTGGCTAAGGCCTTCGATACAATACCCCACTGGTATCATTGAAAAACTCATCAGCTTAAATGTTAACCCATACATCACAAGATGGGTTGCAAACTGGCTGAGTGACAGAACCCACAGGGTCAGAGTTGCTGGCGCCATGTCAGACTCAAAGCCTGTCACAAGTGGTGTCCCACAGGGCTCAGTCCTGGGCCCACTCTTGTTTGGCATCTACTTTTCCAAGTACAAGCAAACACAGGAGGGTTATGGCTGACAAAGTTTGCAGATGACTGCAAACTGGGTGCCATAGTAGAAAACACATCTGACACAGATATCCTTCAGAAGGGTCTCACAGAAATGGATAACTGGTGCCAGAGCCACGGCCTAAAGTTAAATGCCAAAAATGCATAGTCATACCCTTCGGGAAAAACAAGGTTACCCCTAGCTACCAAATAGGTGGCAATCCACTGAGCACAGAAGAAGTTATCAGGGACCTGGGGACCCAGGTTGATAGTAGTCTGTCATTCGACACCCATGTAGCTAAAGTAGTTAGGAAGACCTTCTACATTGCCCACCTTATCATGAAGGGATTCTCATCTAGATCAAGGGAGGTCATAGTCTCCCTTTACTCATCACTCATCAGACCAATGATTGAGTACAATGCCCCATTCGGAATGTATCTGACCCGACACTTGCAGCAGCTGGAGAGGCCACAAAAGTTCCTCACCAAAAGGATAAAGAGTCTCAAAAATCTGTCCTATGCTGCCCAACTGAAAGAACTCCAGCTCTATTCAGTCGCTTACCGCTTGCTCAGAGGTGACCTTTGCCTAACATACAAGGCCATGTCAAACCCAGATTTGATGAATATGCTTCACCTCAAAAGATCTAGATCCATCAGAGCCACAAGGGCGGGAGACTTAAACCTCGACACGGCTATTAATAGGATGTGCTGGAGGGATAGATTCATCACCCAAAGACTCCCTATGCTGTGGAACAAAATCCCGGTACATGTGAGGCAGAGCACCTCACTGGCCTTGTTCAAGAGAAATCTTGACCAATGGATGGGAGATCGCAGATATACCCCAGGGATTACCTCAGTGTCACTGCTCGACAGAGGCACAGCAAAATAATGGGTATAGTTCCCCATACTAAAGGGGTGGCGTAAGCCACAAAACGATGGGCTAGGCTTGTAAATGCCCTCGGGCAGATAGCCTAGTATGAACCTATGAACCTATGAACCTATAAACACTGATGATGTCAGCACCCTATAAGTACAGCAGGAGAAAGCAGTCCCCAGTAATGCAAATAGCGCGCTCCGCTACTGCGTCTCTCACAAGTGTCATAACATAGTTAGGTAGGGGTTTGAATCCTACAAGTGCTGAATGTGTGTAGGAGAGTAGTGTGTGCAATTCCATGTGTAAGAGAAATGTCCCTTTTGGCAACTAGTACAACACAACACATGCTGCATATTCCACTGTCTAAACACTGATGATGTCAGCACTCTATAAGTACAGCAGGAGAAAACAAGCCTCCCAGTGATGCAAATAGCGTGCTCTGCTACTGCGTCTTTCACAAGTGTCATAACATAGTTAGGTAGGGGTTTGAATCCTGCAAGTGCTGAATGTGTGTGGGGGAGTAGTGTGTGCAATTCTATGTGTAAGAGAAATGTCCCTTTTGGCAACTAGTACAACACAACACGTGTTGCATATTCCACTGTCTAAACACTGATGATGTCAGCACCCTATAAGTACAGCAGGAGAAAGCAAGTCTACCAGTAATGCAAATAGCACGCTCTGCTACTGTGTCTTTCACAAGTGTCATAACATAGGTAAGGGTTTGAATACTGCAAGTGCTGAATGTGTGTAGGGGAGTAGTGTGTGCAATTCCATGTGTAAGAGAAATGTCCCTTTTGGCAACTAGTACAACACAACACATGCTACATATTCCACTGTCTAAACACTGATGATGTCAGCACCCTATAAGTACAGCAGGAGAAAGCAATCCTCCCAGTAATTTGAATAGTGCGCTCTGCAACTGCGTCTCTCATAAGTGTCATAACATAGTTAGGTAGGGGTTTGAATCCTGCAAGTGCTAAGTGTGTGTGTGAATGTGTGGGGGGGGGGGTAGTATGTGTGTAAGAGAAATGTCCCTTTTTGCAACTATTACTACACAACACATGCTGCATATTCCACTTTCTAAACACTGATGATGTCAGCACCCTATAAGTACAGCAGGAGAAAGCAATCCTCCCAGTAATTTGAATAGTGCTTTGCTACTGTGTGTCTCACAAGTGTCGTAACATAGTTAGGTAGGGGTTTGAATCCTGTAAGTGCTCAGTGTGTGTGTGACTGTGTGGGGGGGGGAGTAGTGTGTGTGCAATTCTATGTGTAAGAGAAATGTCCCTTTTGGCAACTATTACTACACAACACATGTTGCATATTCCACTGTCTAAACACGGATGATGTCAGCAGCCTATAAGTACAGCAGGAGGAAGCAATCCTCCCAGTAATGCAAATAGCACACTCTGCTACTGCGTCTCTCACAAGTGACATAACATAGTTAGGTAGGGGTTTGTATCCTACAAACGCCATGTGTATTTTTGTCACACAGTTTGTCCATGTGTGTGGGGTGTTGTTCCCAATATTGCATGACATACATTATATCAGTAATGTCATTGCACACATGATGTATGTGTGTGCCACCTACACATATGTACCTGTGAACTTCAATAGTTCCCATGTCCGAAGCCTGCCCCATGTGAATACATGGAATATGCATTAGACAACTGTATGACTGTGGTGTTCTATGCAGGGGCTGCATGTGGTATGTGAATATACAGTGTGGGTTGTAGATGGTGTCATCCCACCAGCGAGGGATACACGACTGGTCTGGAGCATATAGTCCACATGTTGGTGATGAACAGGTGCAGCATGTTGTCACCTCTTGTGGGAATGGTAACAAGTTGTTCCATAGCAATTCAGGGAATGAATGCTAAGAACCCTTCAGATAGGGTCTTGGAGCTAGAGTAATGCTCACACTCCATGTTTGGGTAGTCGCAGTCCACCCATATAATGGTGTTTGTAGAGACCGTCATATTCCCAGTGTTGTCAGGAAGGCCAAGTGGGTTTCCTGGGTATGGGAGGGTGGTGTGTGCCAGGCTATGAACCGGAAGGCAGTCTAACCCACTGTTAGTTGCACATGGATAGGCTCTGATGCTTTGTGCTGTGCCACCAACCTGGGGGTGTGTGTATCTGAGGTGCCTTTGGATACATCCCCCCTGTTCTGGTTTGGTGCATGTGTAGGGGACGACAAGCATGGTATGAGGTATGACCTGGCAGTGATGGTGTGCACCTGGGAGCCTTGTACCAGGAGTCTGTTACTGCACGGATATTGCTGTACCCCATGCTAAGGACAGTTTCCACTGCATGCATCTTGAGGTTTACACTGCTGCTGTTGAGTAGCATTACTATTAGTGTCCTATCCCGTGTGATACCTGTGTAGGTGGCTATGTAATGTCAGCCTTGCATGCAAAGGCACTATGTGTGTAGCAACAGCCTCTGCCAATATACAATGGCCCATGGGTGACAGGTGCAAGCTGTCCCAAGCAAAGCAATGTGGCTTGTCCAGCATGTAATCCCACACTGACAGGCATTGGATCCCCTTTGAATGTCACCGAAACATACGGTAATTGTAGAAACTGATCATCCTGTCTACATATTGTGGCAGCATTCTTGGTGAGGGTAAGATGTTACTCAAGGTCAGGGTCATACCAGCCTGTGCCACAAGCTCAGACAGCCCCTCTATGTCCCCTAACATGTAGTCCAGGGAGGTGCATCACAGGTCATACACACTGGCACAGACAATGACTGAGTCATATTTCTACATGCCTTGGAGTGACCTGTATGCTTATGTTATGTGGTGGATCATAGTGCCCAATGGGCATCTCAACATGACCTTCACCTTGTTCAGCCTGGTGAGCAGGACCTCAGTGTACCTGACGATAGAGGTACCTCATACAACTGTAGCAGGTGTGTTGTCAAGCCGTATGGCCTGTGACTGTTTGGCACACAGGCTTTGTGAGCTATGTGTTGCACGTGCTCTGCTCTGGCTTAACGTTTGCTTGTGCGTCTGCTTTGCAGGTGTCAGCTGCTCAGGCAGAATGCTATTCTGAGAGTCCAAGAATGTACCTGTGTGTTTCGGTGTTTGGATTGCGGTCGTGGCAGGTCTATGTGAGACTGGTACTGTATTCACTGTAGTATCCCAATCCACCTGACAGGGTATGCCAGTACTGAGTTAAGAGAGCTTAGCCCCCAGTTTGGCTATGTGGTTGCATCTCTCACATGTGTTGTAAGTGCATGGGAAGGGGAGAGGGTTGTCTGTGTACATGAGGCAGCTGTAACATTGCCACATGACTGACAAATTCACCAACTGGACCAGAGAGTAGATTGACAGGTGACCTTTGCACATGCTACCATAGCATTGTGAATCCCATACTAAGTAACGACACATAGGGCCAATGGGGAACAAGGTACTCAAGGTGAGTATGTGAGGGTGTAGTGCTCCTGATTTGTTAGTGCTGGCATATATGAATGCTGTCTTGAGCAAATGCGAGGTAAGTCATATGCAATGTGTTACAGGCAACCTACATGCAAACAGGACAAACAGTGACGTTCTGTCAAGTGAGACATGGACATCAGTACAGTAAGCAATACAGATGTCACTAGGGATCCACAGAGGCACTGTAAATCTGCACTGCAGGTGGAATCAGTGTTTCAGGAACATAACAAGCAAACATGCATACAAACAAAGCTACAGTCAGCAGGCCTGTATGTAGACTATGCTACAACAAACAAGGTGTACAACTTCCAGTAGGTAACAGTGCATATATGCAGGCACTATAAGCCTGTACCCAGACATTCACAGGTCAGACAGGCTCTGTCCAGCCCCACCCCCCACAAGTGTATAGACCACGTACCTTTGTAATGTTGAATAACTGGCCTGATACCCAAGTGCTCATACCTGTAATAATACACATGTCAAATAACAGACACTGAGCCCTCACTCAGCAGTTCCAGACGTAGTATGATGTATGCTACCTGTCCTGGCACCACAGTATCCTTGACATGTATGGAGACTCTCCCTCCTGTCATAGTTAGTTCTGTGTTTTGGTGCTGCCATGCATGGTATGAGGTGTGACCTTGTAGTGCTAGTGTGCTCTTGTGAGTCTTGAACCTGTTGTGTATTACTGCACAGATATCAACATCCTCAAACATCCTCATTGCAGAGTTGAGTGTGGACAGCATGCAACTCGCAGTTGACATGACCATCATTGAGTATCAATATGTACATTTTCGTATCCCCTGTGCTACCTATGTAGGTGGCCATCTCTTGACAGCCTCACCACCAGTATGCAAAGATGTGCAGACAGTACACTATGGTAATTACTATGGGTGTACAAAACAATACAATGACATTCATACTGTAACTGCATCAGGCATGCTGGGATATACCCACAATGATATCATTACACTGTACTGTTGTCAACATTATACTATTACAACACTTCTATGTAGTCACCCTGTGCATCAGCACCATGTTAACCTGTTCCTGCACTGATGTTACAGATTGCAGGAGGTGGCACAGTTTCATCATATGCACAGGGTGTGTACCTGGTATGCCTGAGTCTGCCACTGATACAACCAATTGACATGTCTGTGTGTGTGTGTTGGTGAGGGACAGCAGTACAAGATGGGGCAATGTTGATGCAGTGTGTGCATGTATGCTGTAGCCCTAGGTGTTATCAATTTGCATGTGTGTATGCATGCACACAGTCCCACCTCATGGCTGCCATATACAGGTGTTTGTGGACAACCACAGACTGTACCTGCCAGGTCATGCAGATCACTGTCTGTGGCCACGGACACGGTACCTGTGCTTGGCAGGGGTGCTACGGACCATATCAGGTACTAAGCCAGACTGGGTCCTGTCATCAGAAGCAGGTGGTTGGTGACTGGAGACAGGTCCCTGTTGGGACTGTCCAGAGCCATGTGCACGTGGTCTCCTGGGGCGGTCTGATGACAGCACAGACCCAGCATTGCTGGGGCTGCTGCTGGCACTATGTGAGCGGCCGCGGGCCTGTTGTCATCCGCGACGGCTGCCAGCTGCTGCTGTTGCTGGCATACTGCCACGTCGACGCCTCAACCGTCCACCATTGCCCTGGTTCATGGATATGTAGTTGTAGAACAGATCTAATGTGTCCCCCCAACATCTGTCAATGACATCGGTGAAGTTACGGATGGCAGCCGCAACATCACGCATACTGTCTCTCATAGCTGTGCGACATTTTCTCAGCTCCCTCAGACCCTGTCTGGTGTACCGTTCCATACATGACTGTGCCTGCATTACAGCCCGAAACATAGCTGAGGTTGAAAGACCTCTATGGGCACGTCTGACAGGGGCGGTACACCCACGGATGCTCCCACGAGAACCCCTGGACATCTGCCTGTGTGGTACCATGTCAGGACCCTGGCCATGGCTGCTGTGTGGGGATGCATGTGTTACCGATACCACATTACCCTGGTCAATGCCCACTGTATCCTGTCCATCACCTAGGGACATTGGTGACAAAGGATGTATTGGCAGGATGACTGTGCGCATTGATGGGGTCGACAGCTGTGTAGTGTCAATTGGCTGACCAATGACGGACCCTGGCACACCTACCTGTGCCATTACACAGGTATCATCATTATCATTATCCACAGCAGCTGATTCAGGTTCCCTGCTGCACAACACCAGAGCAGCACCAGAACCTGTGGGAGTAAGACAGGAAACACAGTTTACAATGTGTACACAATGTCACCACTGATACACACATGCACACATGCACACATGCGCACATGGGCACATGCACACATGCACACATGGGCACATGCACACATGCACACATGCGCACATGGGCACATGCACACATGCACACATGGGCACATGCACACATGCACACATGGGCACATGCACACATGCACACATGGGCACATGGGCACATGCACACATGCACACATGCACACACCTCAGTATATGAGATATCAACACACAGACACAAACACACCTGCAATCAAACACATAGCACTACTGCTTCAGCCTATTATTACTGTTAGTATCAAGAGTATTGAATGTAATGGTATTACATACTCACCAGCATGGATAGGCTGCCTTGCTGTTACACCAGAGGGACCTGCAGAAATGAGACATTTATTGTCAGTGGGCACAACTGTGCCATTGATTATGTGGGTATGATACAGTTCAGTAGTGCAACAGTTAGCTTCCACAGGTCTACTGCTGATATTGAGAATATCACTCTTGCACAATAATTACCAAGATTACAGCTACAAAACGAGGACACACCTCACACATGCATAACCTAACAGTGTACAGAACGGTCAACTATACACATGGCATGTTACCTGCATTCTCCGTGTCCTGCTGCTGGGTGGCTCCAGCCTCCATCATTACACATGTATGCTGCTGCTGTTGCTGTTGGGCTGGAGCCACAATACTTAGGAGTAGTCCCTCCAGTCTGGTGAGGAGGGGGGGGGTGTCTAGACACCCCACCACCTGTGGCAAGCTGCTGCCTGTGGATATCCGACGCACGCTGATGGACATTTCTAATTAAATCACTGCAGTGATGGCGTACCTGCTCATATGTCCGGTTATGTGTGCCTATGTCATTTACCCGACGGACCAGGTCTTGCCACAGTGCAGCCCTCTCCTGCTGGTTCTGGCTGGTGCGGGAAAAGAGTATTGCGAAATCCCGCACCAGGCTCTGGTGTATCTCTTCCTCCTCTGCAGCGGAGTACACAGGGTTTCACTGGTGAACCATAGCCCTGAAAAGAAGAAGGAAAATATGTCAGCAATATCTGTCAGCAAACTATGGCACACATAATACACATAATACTTGACTGTAGTGATATAACTTAACCACCATATATAGCATCTGTCTATATTTTGGGGGATACACATGTAAATGACCAGATATCAGTGCTCATCCAACAACTGTGCAACAGTACCTGGCACACTCCATACGACAGACTAGTATACTGCAGCAGTCAGCACACTGGTTCAGGTCCAATGCACAACCTCACACTGGGGGTTTGTATCAAGGTACTGTATGGGGAACATTATCAGCCCATGCACTGCACACAATGCACATTACATATTTCACTGGTAATGCACACTACTCTTACTTGCCATAACCCTACCTACACCACAGTGACATACAGGGTAACACAGCACAACATATGGCAATGTAGTATGTGTTGATCGCAATACCTTACACATCTGTCTCTGGCCTCACACCAAGGACACACACTACCATGACAGACAGACAGTGATGGTGAGCAATCACACCAGTACACAACATGCACCCAGTCACTGGCACACACATTCCACCTCACATATTTGGTTTGCAATGTGTTCATGGGTGTGCATTGTGTCTTAGGTAGGTAGTATGCTTCTGGCCCTGGGCCTACAGCAGCATACTGTTATGCTACCCTACCCCTTGTGACACATGTGTTATGATCGTACCTGCTCCTTACAAACAGTTACACAGGGTGACTCATATGGCATATTACCTATCTGCAAAAAATGAAAAAATGGAAAGTGGGGAATGAATCAAAAACTAGTAAATCACAATTTCCCCAGTAGTACAGGATCCAATAAAGGCTGTCCCACGATAATAATCCACAAGTAGTCCAAAAAACATCTGAAGTAGATAATACGTAAAAGTTTATTTAGCGATACAAAACAGTTTAAAATTCGCTTTCATCTCCAA
Organism: Protopterus annectens; assembly: GCF_019279795.1. NCBI lineage: Eukaryota > Metazoa > Chordata > Ceratodontiformes > Protopteridae > Protopterus > Protopterus annectens. Next base: position 418,099,947 of record NC_056741.1, read on the forward strand.
ACACTGGAAACTTCATCAGAATAAAGTGCCTCTGTGTTCACCAGGTTTTATACCTTAATCATTAATTGACTGAATTTAATTTAATTTAATTCAACAACTTAATGAATTGATTAAACAAGCTGCATTTAAAGTCACACAACAAAATTTTACATATACACATTTTTTCTGAAACACAAGCGCCGACCAAATGCAGTGCACTCAACAACACAAATTTACCTGTGCACTATGTAAATAGTCAGAAAAATCATTTTATGACAATTTCGCAACAGTTGTCTGCCAAATCAAATACATACAAAATACCATACAGTTCGTGCATGGAGTACACACCGCTCAAACCTCCTATGCATCAGTCCAAATGTAAATATCTAAGCTTAAGTATGGGTATAAATAGCAAATGGTATGGGTGTATGGTATAAATGTATCCCTTAAAATTTATTTAATGAAACATAATATATAATTTAAAATATATTCAATAAATAAATAGCTACCAAATGTTAAAAATTGTATTTATATTTAATATATATCTAAAAGCACATGTAATAGACATGGTTAAAAATATAAATTACATTCTATTCTACTTCTTTGTATTTTTTCTGTTTTTGGTTGGTTTTATTTTGTTTGCCCTTAGTTTTAGGGCAGGTAAAAGGGACACATGATCGTTCATCCCTGGGGGTGTGTTGGAATCCAATCTCAGTTGCCAGATCAATTTGCGGTAACAGAGTTGGTTTTCCCAATACCCCCCTCTATTTTTCATTTTTTCCATTTTTTTAATTTTTTCCATTTTTTCATTTTTTACTGGTCGGTCTTCCAATGGATGTGCAGGATTGCCGAGGACCCACACAATCCAGAAACGAACAATCCCTTATCGGAGAGCTAACTAGGCTTATACAAGCCTTTATGCAGCCGGAAACCAGTACCCAGGACAACGAGGACTCTATTTCATGTGCACAGCCCGTGCGAACCAAGCAGACTAATCACAATAACTCTAACAGGAGGTTTTCCGGCGATAGCGGACCACCATGCAGTGAACAGAGGTATGGGGAATGGAATAATACGCCACATAATGACAATGACTCATTTCTTCTAAAATACGCCGATATTAATGTAACTGACTGATTAAATAAAAGTTTTGGAGCTATTGAACAACGTGAACAGAGACAGAGACAAAACAAGCAGGACACTACTTACTCTGAGAAATGTAAGCTCCTTAAAAAATACATGTTAAAATTTAAAATTTTAAACTTAGACAACTGGTTTCTATCTGAATGTTTGAAAAGGAAACATGTGCCTAAGGAGCTTAGATTAAACAAGTTCCCAAATGACATTGTCATGGGTTCTACGCTGTATAAGGAGATTGTGGATATTTTGAATAACTGTGGTTTGGCATTGATAAAAGTTATGATTATTAACAGTAACAGTTTGATTGATGAACTTAATATCAAAATAGACAAAATTAACAAAGAAATATGTGATGATTTACTGTTCACTGTGAGAGAATACAAAAGTGATTATTTGAGAGTGTTCAATGATGTGGACAACATTATAGTTAAGAACCAAAAAAGAAAAATGGGTAAATTAGATAGAGATGATTGGGCATACGAACACCAACAAGCATATGTATTAGGGCACACCACTAACAAAAAGGAACAGACTTATGGGCCACCTAGGGGAAGATACACACAAAATAATTATAATCGACAAAAAAATATTAGGTCTGGTCAGTGGAGACATCACAGTTATGGTTATGAAACTAGTGATACTGTTAAAACAGATATGTATAATTATCAGGGTGAATGTAGTGACTTTGAAATCCCTTTAGAACAGGAAGGACCGAGAAGGTCCGAGAGAATACAGAACATGCATACTCACCCAACATATGCACAAGTAACCAACAACTATGTTCGGAGACACTGAAGGAATTTTCTTTCAACAACAACACTACACAGGACATTAATGTTCATGACAACACAGAACTAAACAGGGACACTACTATAGATCAAGGATACACAAAATTTGCTTTGTTTGATATTAACCTCAGAAACCAAATGATATGTGTAGACACACACATGAATTTTTCGCTCTCTAATGATGACATCATAGAGGACAACAGGACACACGATGTTACAGATATAGAGAGGAATAATATCATAGTTAGTCAATCAAAGAGTGAATTTTTCATATATAACTACACTGATATCAAAATTGAGGATAGACATTCTTCACTTTTCAAAAAGGGTTTCACCTTTGTTCCAGTCACAAGAATGGCCATGGCCGAGATGATATTAGACATAAGGCTTTTTAACAGGAAGTTAAATTTGGAAATTCTGGCCAACTCTAATGATTTAGGGAACAATGTTGCACCTAGTGCTAATAAGAACATATATTGTGACGTTTTGAAAAGGAAAAGTACATTTAACCCACCTCTACAAAGTGATATCAGCAATTTTGAAAAATTGGTAATTAATGAGGTTAGAATGTTGCAGCGTCATCATGAACACAACTTTTACAAATCAAATCTTACTATAGAAGAAAAAACAACCTTGGAAGAAATAAAACAGTGTTATTCGGATGTCAGGATTATGAAACCTGACAAAGGGGGTGGGGTGGTACTAATGAATAAGTGGTCGTATACAGCTAAAATGATGGATATATTGAACGTACAGGGTAGATATTCAATCATTTCTACTAATGAACTTAATATTGCGTACCATAAGATTGATTTGACTATAGAAGGCAATTTGATGCAAGGTCTAATTGATGAAAAGTTATATAGATTTTTCAAAGTAGAAAAACCTTTTTTATCCACTATGTTTGGTATTCCCAAGATTCACAAAGGTGTTGAAAATGCACCTTTGAGGCCAATTGTAACATCAGAAGGCTCAAAAACTCAACCTTTGGCCATATATATTGATAGTAAACTAAAGCCCTTCTACAAACTATATACACATATCTTAATTGACTCTTGGGATTTGCTAAGGAAAATAAACCAATTAACATTTGAATCACATTATTCATTTTTAACAATAGATGTTAAAGACTTACTTTCTGTGATTCCGCACGATATTGGACTTGAATGGTTTGAATATATGTTAATAGAATTCAAATTTTTGAATGACAATGAATTCAGATTAATCCTGGAAAATATAGAAATAGTATTAAAAAACAACTTCATTTATTTCCAGGACGAAATTTATCAACAACTTGATGGTGTGGCAATGGGTGCAGCTTGTGCCCCCATTTTCGCCAACATTGTTATGTTGTTCTGGGAAAAACATTTTGTTTTTAATTCACCATTTATGGTCAATATAGTCAAATACTTTCGTTTTTTGGACGACATATTGATAATTTGGAATGGGACACAAGATGAGGCACTAAGAGCCTTGGACTATTTTAACAATTCCACTACATTCCTTCAGTTCACATTTGAATTCAATATGGAAAGAATACATTTCCTAGATATCAGTATTAGAAAAGACTATGAACAAGGAACATATGTATCTAACATATTTAGAAAGATGTGTTTTTCTAATTCTTACCTCCACTACTGTAGTAACCACCCACTTCTACAAAAGAAGAATATTATCAAGGGACAAATGGTCAGGGTGGCCCGAATGACATCAAGATATACTGAATTTATTGAGGAATTGGAATATGTACACAAATTATTTTCGGAGAGAGGCTACCCGGATTCCATTATTATTCCCTTAAAGGAAGAAGTGACAAAAGGTTGGGGAATTAAATATATTCCCTTACTGAATAAGGAAGTCACGACGGACAATGTTTTAAACACGAACCCTGAGTCCACCACTTATGAAGTTAGTAACAGTACTGTAACTAACATGAATACTCCATTTTTTGTTATGACATATAACACTAATACTAATTTAATAAAGAAAACTATTAATAGGATATGGGAGTTCTTTAAGAACATGCCAAATAGATCAGAAATATTTGATAGACGTGTATGTTATAGCTTCCGAAGGGGACCAAATTTAAAGGCCATTTTTGAGAAAAAGAAGGAAGTAAAAGACAACAGGAAGAAAGGCACTTTTCGATGTGAAAGATGTGCCCAATGTACATTTTTAGAAAATAAAGAGGAATTACAGGTACCAACTATTCCCATTAGGTTAAAAAGAAAACAATATTGAACATGTTACACTAGTGGGGTTGTATACTTGGCCTATTGTATTTCATGTTGGGGACACTATGTGGGTAAAACAGAAAGACATCTGCGGCAGAGAATTTACGAGCATATGTATGACATAAAAAAGAAGAAGGAGACAAATGCCCTTTACTGCCATATGCTTTCCTGTAAGGGAGCCCATTTTAAGTTTTGGATTTTGGAAGTAGTACCCAGGAACAATAGAGGGGGGGGATTGGGAAAACCAACTCTGTTACCGCGAATTGATCTGGCAACTGAGATTGGATTCCAACACACCCCCAGGGATGAACGATCATGTGTCCCTTTTACCTGCCCTAAAACTAAGGGCAAACAAAATAAAACCAACCAAAAATAGAAAAAATGCAAAGAAGTAGAATAGAATGTAATTTATATTTTTAACCATGTCCATTACATGTGCTTTTAGATATATATTAAATATAAATACAACTTTTAACATTTGGTAGCTATTTATTTATTGAATATGTATTAAATTATATATTATGTTTCATTAAATAAATTTTAAGGGATACATTTATACCATACACCCATACCATTTGCTATTTATACCCATACTTAAGCTTAGATATTTACATTTGGACTGATGCATAGGAGGTTTGAGCGGTGTGTACTCCATGCACGAACTGTATGGTATTTTGTATGTATTTGATTTGGCAGACAACTGTTGCGAAATTGTCATGAAATGATTTTTCTGACTATTTACATAGTGCACAGGTAAATTTGTGTTGTTGAGTGCACTGCATTTGGTCGGCGCTTGTGTTTCAGAAAAAATGTGTATATGTAAAATTTTGTTGTGTGACTTTAAATGCAGCTTGTTTAATCAATTCATTAAGTTGTTGAATTAAATTAAATTAAATTCAGTCAATTAATGATTAAGGTATAAAACCTGGTGAACACAGAGGCACTTTATTCTGATGAAGTTTCCAGTGTTTGGAGATGAAAGCGAATTTTAAACTGTTTTGTATCGCTAAATAAACTTTTACGTATTATCTACTTCAGATGTTTTTTGGACTACTTGTGGATTATTATCGTGGGACAGCCTTTATTGGATCCTGTACTACTGGGGAAATTGTGATATTACCTATCTGCATAACATTCAGCAGGGGTATGTCTGACATCTACTCATGGGGAGCCTTGCTTCTTAATTCTGCGTGGTTTACTACAGGGTATGTCGTATCTGTAGGTAGGGACCTGTACCTCCACCATGTGCTCTATACTGCAGTGACAAGGATGACAGACATAGGTAATTTGTGTTGTGGATGTTGGAGGTGTTACCATGGTTGTTAGACAACTGTCATGGGTGGAACCGAACTATGTATATCCAGCAGTGGTAACCTCTATGTAGGTAGTCTGTGTGCGCTCTGTGGTCTTGTCAGTCACTCTGCATAGGTAATGTGTTTGAGTGCATTGACACAGTTACTTGCGTATGTCTGTGTCCTTCTCCATATCTGTAGCTGTCATGGGAGGTACATACCGTCTAGGACATTGTGGGGTATAGAGGGGTACAGTGACCTACATGTCCATAGCTGACACACCATGTCTGCTGACACATTCTATGTACAGGTATTGCAGGACTAGTGTGCCACTGTGTATATCAATGGGGAGCCTATTGTACACTTGTTGCCCCTGTTCCCCCCTGACACATGCAGTGGTGGGCAGGCATGCACATATGTGGTGGTTACTGGTGTCAGTGTTTTTGAATGGGGTATGGTACTCCAGTATCCACACTGGTGTTTACTCCATGCCTTTGACACCAGGCACCTGTTGCAATACATCTGCACACATGTGCCTCACACAGTATATATATATATATATATATATATATATATATATATATATATATATAATATGTATATATATATATGTAGATATATACATATAGATGTGGGGAGAGAGGGGGAGAGAGAGAGAGAGAGAGACAAAGGGAGAGTGAGAGTGAGAGGGGGTGGGACAGAGAGAGAGCGATAGTCATATACAGACATATCTGTTGTCAGTCAGATCTATCTGTATATGTATATGTATCTACATATATCTATATATGTATGTGTGTATTACATATATCTGTACATACATATTCTATCAATCTCGATGTCTGTGCAGTAAGTGAAACCTGGTTCAAGGCTCCTGAGAGCACACCAGCGGTACCAGGCTATACCTCGTATCATGCTTTTTGGCCCCAAAACTCGGGCCAAAGCAAAAAGGGAGGGGGAGTGTCCATATTCATGAAGGGCACCCACACCTCCAGGTTAGTGGCAACACATGAAGCATCAGAGACCATCCAGGTGCAAATAACCGTAGGTAAACCTGCTATACAACTGGTAGCATGTTACAGACCACCCCCCAATCTCAGGAACCACAGTCAGCCTTCCTGAAGACATTGGAGGATATGAATGTCCCACCACACACCATCATATTGGGAGACTTCAACTACCCTAACATACACTGGGTGCATTATTCTAGCCCAAACACCCTAGCCCAAAGGTTCCCGGACTTCACTAAGTCAAATGCAATGGAACAGCTAGTCACCCCTCCCACAAGGGGAGATAATATACTAGACCTGATCATCACAAACATGGGGACAATGTGCTACACACCGGAAGTATACCCCTCACTAATCACATCTGACTACAGACTAATCACCCTGGATATACATATCCCACCTCCCCCACAACACAAAAGACTACAGTGAGAAACCTCTCAAATGCCGACTTTACACTTCTTAAAACTGAGTTGGTATCCTTTAAGCCCACTGGGCCAGTGGAAACCACATCCCACAATGCAGACTCCTTCACAAATGCTTTCTACGGACATCTCCAAGAATGCATGGATCATGCAATCCCAAATAAAACCAAGACCCTCTCCACCAAGGGCAGGCGTCCTGTCTGGTGGAACCCAGCCATGAACAAATTGTATAACAACAGAAGGTTGCTACTGCACAACAGAGCAGAATTCCATAAAGATAAGGCATCTCTGATCAGCACTAGTAGAATGCTACGTTCTCTCATACAAACATGCAAGGCCAACAATGAGAGGGAAATCGCTATGGACACTACAGATAACCACAAGGCCTTCTTCTGCTATGTTAGACACCTGGGTGGAAACCCTCAGATATGTTCGGAGTTAGTTCACAGTGACAAAAGCTACACTGAACACACAGATATTGCCAACATTCTGGCAGACAGGTTCAGTGCAGATTTCTCCCCTCCCTCACCCCCACATGAGGAATTACTTATCCCAGCTGACTGTAACCTCCCTGTCATCTCAGATGTCCAGCTGAGAACCACCCTCAGCAAAGCTATAAACACAGCATCAATGGGACCCGACGGTATCGCAGGTTGCGTGCTACGTGAACTGCAAGAGGAGCTAAACCCGCACATAAAATGCTATTTAACCGTAGCCTTACTACAGCATATGTACCTGGACACTGGCATACAGCAACAGTAGTCCCACTCAACAAAGGAGGCACCTCTACAGACCCTGGTAACTAATGCCCCATAAGCTTAACCAGCCTGGTCTGCAACGCTATGGAAAGAATCATTATGGAACTCATACACAGAGACATTGGGGACTTACAGATACTTGATCCCACCCAGTTTGACTTTGTAGAGGGCAGATCCTGCCTTTTGAACCTGGTTGACCTTTTCAAATCAGTCACTAGAGCCATTGACGAGGGCACAGCGGTCCATACAGCCTACCTGGACTTGGCTAAGGCTTTCGACACAATACCCCACTCTGGCATCATAGACATGCTCAACAGCTTAAATGTAAATCCATATGTCACAAGATGGGTTGCAAACCGGCTAACGGATAGAAACCATAAAGTCAAAATCACTGGTGCCATGTCAGACTCAGAGCCAGTCACAAGTGGTGTCCCACAGGGCTCTGTCCTGGGACCCCTCATGTTCGGCATTTATTTCTCAGATGTGGAAGCAAACATGGAAGGGTAGTGGCTGACAATGTTCAAAGATGACTGCATACTAGGCGCCATAGTCAATACACCAGCTGACACATACATCCTACAGAAAGGCCTCACTGAAACTGACAACTGGTGCCAGAGTCATGGCCTTAAACTGCATGCCAAATAATGTATAGTCATACCCTTTCGGACGGACAAGGTACCCACATATTATCACATAGACAGTAACCCACTGAGTGCAGACAAAGTAATCAGAGACCTGGGGACACTAATCGATGCTGACCTCTCATTTGACACCCACGTTGCCAAAGTGGTTGGATAGACTTCCTACCTTGCCCACCTTATCATGAAGGGATTCACATCCAGATCAAAAGAGGTCATTGTACCCCTATACTCCTCCCTTATCAGGCCCATGACTGTGTACTATGCCCCATTTGGTATGTACCTCACCTGGCACTTGCAACAGCAAGGGGAACCCCATAAGTACATCAACAGAAGGATCAAGGGTCTCCAACAAATGTCATATACTGCCAGACTAAAGAAACTCATGCTCTATTCCATAGCATACCGCCTACTTACAGGTGATCTGTGCCTGACGTACAAGGCCATGTCCAATCAGGAATTGATGGACATGTTCCACCTTGTACAATCCAAATCTATCAGAACCACAACAGCTACAGATTTAAACCTCAGCACACATATGAATAGGACATGCTGTAGGGACAGATCCATAACTCAGAGGCTTCCCATACTGTGGAACAGGATCCCAGTTCATGTTAGGCAGAGACCCTCACTGACACTCTTCATGTGAATTCTTGACGAGTGGATGGGAGATCATAGGTTTACACCAGGGGTCATCTCTGTGTCACTGCTAGACAGAGGCACAGTAAACTAATGCTATTATGTACGGAGGTCTTCACTGTGTCACTACTATACAGAGGCGCAATTTTCTAAATCTATTCTATACACTGTCTGCAGATAGCCTAGTACTAAACTATGACACTGTGAAACTATATGTGTCTATGTATTTCTACATCCCTCTCTATCTATGTATACACATATGCATATTATATATATATATATATATATATATATATATATATATATATATATATATATACACACACACATACATATCTCGATATACATATATATATATATATATATATATATATATATATATATATATATATATATATATATATATATATATATATATATACTCCTTTTTAGTTCCACATATGTATACACACAGTAATGTACTGATGAACATCCATTACTGTACAACCTTCTTGTACATTGCACTACAACCAACACTGCTATGTGTACATAGCTACCTTCACATACATTTGTATGTAGAGCCTTCAGTGACAGTTGCAGTATGTCCCCGGCCCTATGCACATCTTCATATACATAGATACAGACCAATAACACATCTGGAGGGTTCACAGTATGTAGACTATTATAGTAGTACTTTACATCACCTGTGTTTGTTGCAGCTGTTTGCGTAGGCTTGCAGTTACTTGGCCCGCTGTCAGCCACTTTGTTTTGTTGTTACTGTTTATTTTTTTTTATATTTCTTTCTCTTTCTCTTTCTCTTTCTCTCTCTCTCTCTCTCTCTCTCTCTCTCTCTCTGTCTCTACCTCCAGAGGGTGCACTGAAAGTATTGCATGTGTGGACTGGGAGTACAGGATGCTTTTGTAGGTATCTGCACATGTCCATGTGATGGCCTCTGCACCAATTGTTAGCCAACATTTACTAATTGCATGTGGCCTGTTGTGTAGTGATTGCAGTTCTCACTGTGATTTCAAGACAGTGCTATAAAAAGGTCTGTTAGGTAGGCGTAGCCCTTTCAGATTAGCAGGGTGGGGACCATGCTGGTTTGCTGTGGACACTGTTCTGTGAGTGTAAGGGTTGGTATGTCTCTCATATTTCAGGCTGTGTTGTAGACACTGCAATGCATGTTGTTCTGTAAGCTGAGTATTCCTTCCTTCAGTGTCCTCTTCTCCGTGTGTATGTAAACTGACACCTACGACTATTAATACTGTTTATATGGGTGTGTGTGCTTTCCTGTGGGGATTGTGGTGTAACTGGTATATAGCAGTGGCTCTTGCAATTTGTTGCTATGGCTTCAATATTTGACCTTTACATTCACTCCTTGTATGCCTGCTAGGTGTCTTTCCTGTAATGTGTTGCTATGGCTTTCCTATTTTCCATTTACATTCACAGCTTGTAATGCTTGCTAACTCTGTTTGGGCAGCAATTCCCTATGTGTTTGTTGTGGTAGGGTGTTATTGCATGCAGTGTGGTCTGGCCATGGTGTGGGCCTTGACACTTACAAGGGTATTTGATCATGCTGCTGAGCAGGCCTCAGATACTCTCAGGTGCATCTTTTATCAGCCTCATGGAATGGTACATATCAGTGGAATACTCCAATGAAATATTCTGATATTCTGCAGTTGTGACTGTGGGTTATTTCGAGCATATGTATTACTACACCATTTGTGACGTGCAAGTGGTGCATACTTTCAGTAATTCATAGTTACCATTGCATGTGTAGTTACACCTTTCTGCCTACTGTTAGTACATTTGACAGGGTGTCAGTGGGGCACAGTTGACATTTGTTTTCACATCAGGGACATCCCTGTAACTCAGTCACAATTGCTATGTCTGGGCTCTTAACTATTCAACTATGGCAGTGTTTATCCTGCTCTGAGTATGTGTGTGGCTTGCCAGATGCTAATGTGACATTATTACCTAGTAGTTACCAACTAACATGGCTGTTTCTCATCACACAGTACTATTTTACAAATCCACTAGATTTCACAGTAAATATACATGACATGCTTTGTGTACTAGACTTGCTATATTCCCTTTACATTAATTACTACTATTTCATGATATATTTCTTTCAGCACAATGTTCTTGTATAGCAGTCATGGTTTAGTGGTAAGTCATGCAGACTAGTGTTTCCAAGGTCCTGGGTTCGAGACTAACTGAGGTATTTTATTTTGCTGCTGAGAAAACTACAAGCCTTGTCATTCAGAGTGACTAAGGCACTTTTAAGCAGTTGTAAGTGGGTTAGCGCTGGTTTGTGCAGAGGTTACGCATGCGCACTGCCGCTTAGCTTCGCGCACACACGCTTAGCTAAGCGCACAGAAGCACACTCCCGCTTACTACTGCTTAAAAGTGCTTACTCTCAGACACCAGCTATTTTCTTTTAAAGAAAAGAAAATGGGGAGATAGGAAAGTGGTGAAAAAGGGGGCGCAAAGAGGGTAGGACTGTAGGAAAACAAGCTCGGGTTTTGCAGGAGGGATGTAGGAAAGGCCCATAGCTGCCCATTTCTTCGTCAGCAACAGCTGTGCATATGTTTGTAATTTGGTGTGAAATTTGAAACCTTCCAATCCTGAGAGAGGTTTGAGGACAACAATAATATTTGTTGTACAGCCAATTGTAATTGCCAGTTTACATGTCCAGCAGACATGTGTGCAAAATGGGCAGCTATGTATGGGGCGTAATTTATTTGTGGGTACAGAGTGCCCTTTTTTTTTTTTTCTTCAGGTGAGAGTGGTATGTCAGGTACAGGAAGTCAGTATAGCTGGGGAGGTAGGTAGGGGAGGTTAACAGACAAGACAAACAAGACGCATACAGGGGTGGTGTATGACACATGTGGGGGGGTTACACAATTGACGGGGACGGATGTTTGGATATCTCGAGTCCATGAGCCCACAGATGGCAACAGTGGAACTGAGATTCCCACCCATGGGCAGTTGCCACTGTGCCTTCACTGCCCAGGACGGGGCTGTGCTGGGGGCTGTGTAGGACGGGCAGCAGGCACGCACATGAGTTGTGCCACCCATGCCTCAAGCTGGCGTAGGGGCCTAAGCACAGCATGCCGGATCTCCCTACGCACCACAGTCCGGACACTACGGAGGGTGAGTGGATGTTCTCCTCCGGCCACACTTGCAGAGGGGGGACGAGCCCCATCCCCTGCAGCGCTTCCACCCACAGGTGGCACAGGGCCACCGGAGGAGGGTCCAGCCTGGGCACTACTGCCAGGTGCACTCGCCAGCTGAGGTGGGAGAGGTGGGTCCACTGGAACCCGCATTCCCTGTCGTCCTATGTTTTGCATTATTTAATGACAGTTTGGGTTAGTAATGTGCAATACCATTCACAATTAGTTGTAACAGCATGCATTAGTATTCCCATTAACCAAACACCCATAAATTCAAGCCGTTGAACAGCAAGCATAACACATGCATAATTTGAACAACAATACACAATCCAACAACATGCAGAGTTGAGTGATGGCAACAGGCCATCAGGTTTGGATGTATGAACAGGGCACATGCATCAACGTACATGCAAATATATATGAACCAACAGGACAATTGTCCAGGGGAGTTAATTGTGAATACACATACCCATTTCACGTGGAATGGATTATTTGTGGTTATAGAGTAGGGTGAAGAAATATTTCATTAACAACTTCAAATACCTATACATATGCTGTACATTTCTATTAGCTGCAGATATATACACACTACAGGTCTGGCTACAGTTTCCTATGTGTAAACCTATGCATGTTGGTGATAGGAATGTTACTGCTACATAAATATACATTTCATTTTTATTCATACACATTCATATCTGGCTCTGTTCAGCTACATCATCCTGCTACATTTGCTTTATATGGCTGTAGACAACTGTGGATGTTTGGTATTTCATACAACCATACTATCTGCATATTGCAAACTGAGAGCAACATATCCAGATTTTGGGACACACATTCGAGCTTCAGTACTTTATTCCACACATTTTGCTGTTTGGTTGTGCCTGTCACATTAATTTAATTCTGTACTGAATGCAGTATACTTTATTCAGGTGTTATTACTACTTTATTGGTGGATTCATACCTCTTTCTCACACTGTTACTTGTTTTATTTTTACAATTCAGGATGGTACTTAATTCTAGGCTTTATTGACATGTTTTACTTGGTTATAACAATCCTTTCCAACAGTCTCACTTGTGTCATGTTTCAGAATTTAAACGGGGGATATATTTCACACATGTGTTTTACTCAGCTTGTGTAGCTGTAATTTTCAGCCTGCTGTAGGTTATGTACTATTATATTACAGGTGGAACATCTTTATTTCAGACTTGTTTCATTTTTATTTTTGGATTACAGGCTGCATCACACTTATGTAATCACACAGTACTAGCAGAATCTCTCTTACACTGTTACTTGCACTTTATATTAATAGGTGACTACACTGCACTCTTTTGCAAGCTGTCATACTTATATTTTTTAACAGTTACAGGGAGAGAATTACTAACCTGCCTGGTGGCGTAACTGCACAAGCCTATCGGCATAGGCTCGACGATTCGCGGAACGGACACCTGCAGCTGCAATATAAATGAAGTAATATTGGAATACACATCTCCATAATATCAGCTAGGTTAACTTTCTACATAAATAATTACATGTAACTTACTCAGTAGTGGGGCGTTGGGCATTTGCCGGGCCTCCTGGATCCAACGGTTCAGTTGGTCCTGCTTCCATCTCTTCAGGTCCGCATGGTGGTGACGGACCTGTTCACCAGTCCTTGGTATTCCTGTGGCACTGGTGAGATCATGTGCCAACTGGTCCCTCGCCTCAGCCCTATATATTCCCACAGGACCTGGCCCTGCATGAGTTGGGCCTCATGATCATGGACGAGGAGCCAAACCATATATTTGGACTCCTCAACACCCCACCTCTGTGCTCGGAAGCAACTACCCTCTCCTACACCTGCCATCCTGACTGCAAATCGGTTCCACAATCAGTTATGCTGTGTATTCCCGCCTATGGGGCTTATATATGTCGTTTTTCCCACACTTATCTGTGATTGGCCATTTTGGAAATGTATCAGCTTCACAAAACCTGCTTTGTCATGCTTCTCTTTCCATTCATTCCTATATATATGCTATTACTGCATTTCTAAGAGCAACTGTCATGGCTTAGTGGTTCAGTACTTTGACTATGGTGCATGGTATCCTGAGTTCGAGCCTGGCCATTGCTTTTTATATTTTATGACTGTCTACACAGGCTAGGAGGTGTGCCTGTGTAAAGGCAGTTTTGATACAGCTTGCTCAACGTTGCCCGTTGGTTAGCTTGTTGGCGCGGTGCGCAGCTCCGCGCAAACAGGTCACGCTGGCTTACGCGCCGTTTGGCTGTCAGCACGCATATTACGCTCAGCTCAGCTACGGGCACACAGTTTCAGCATGTTAGAACTCTGCTCAACCCCGGGCACTCATTTTACACCTGTTAAACCACTGCTCACCTACGGGCACTCATTTTACACCTGTTAAACCACTGCTCACCTACAGGCAGATATACTCAGCTTGTTAGAGTGTAGCTCAGCTATGGGCACTTCTGACATTTGTTTTTTTTTTTTCTTCACACATTTCTTCATAATACATGGCCCATTTCATTACATTTTACATAAAAATAATTTTATACATCTACATATATGTCAGGGAATTGTTTTGTGCTTATTTCACTAAAAATAAAAATTGATGTTGTGGGGGCTCGAACCATGACTGCCTCCTCTTCAGCTGATGTCTCTACCGCTACGCTATTGCTTCTTGGCTTACTTTGCATATTTAGATCTTATATGCTTTTCCACTGACTGCTCACTGTGGCTAAGCGACGGGCACGCCAGCGCAAACGAGCGCACTCACGGGCAAACATCTTTAAAACTTATAAAAAAATATATAACTTGTTCATTTTTACATTTTATGTTAATAGTCTGTGGGGGCATGTGTTGTGTTGTGTTTATTGACATTTACACGGACTCTGTCATGGGGGTTTACTTTCGGGACTGTTACTCTTATGGGGGCGTGTCCATTTGCAGGGCTCACCCTACGGACACGCCCCCTACTGTCTTACACGGACCGTGTTTGCCTTGGGTGTGAGTCAGCATGCCCTCATGCATATGCATGGCATGCTGACGTCACACCGTTTAACTGCAGCCTCCGTGTAAGCCTTGTAACTCTTACACGGAGGCTTCGTGAATCCTGCCCATTGTTTTTCTTTATTTGTTTGAGTCTGTCCATCCATGTTCTTTTCAATATTCCCTGTGATCTGAGCTCTGTGGTTTACTGTTAATATATATTCAGTATTTTCATGTACTTTTGTTATTTATTATTAAACATATTTAAAACTTTTATTGCAGCTGGTCTTTGCGTGTTTGCCTTGGGTGTGAGTCAGCATGCCCTCATGCATATGCATGGCATGCTGACGTCACACCGTTTAACTGCAGCCTCCGTGTAAGCCTTGTAACTCTTACACGGAGGCTTCGTGAATCCTGCCCATTGTTTTTCTTTATTTGTTTGAGTCTGTCCATCCATGTTCTTTTCAATATTCCCTGTGATCTGAGCTCTGTGGTTTACTGTTAATATATATTCAGTATTTTCATGTACTTTTGTTATTTATTATTAAACATATTTAAAACTTTTATTGCAGCTGGTCTTTGTAGAAAGTATCTAATCTTGGAGAGTACTTATATTTATTTAGTGACACTCTGCGGGCCACTCCAGAAGGCCTAGCCATCTTAGTGGACTATTACAATTTGTATTAGTATTAATATCACACAGTATAATTGGACACCGTTTTTAAGAGCCGTATAGTACTGTCTGGTGGCAGTGATAACTACCTTATAGTCTGGGCAAAGTTGGTAGAGTGGGTGATCTGTGCCAGCCTTTCCCAGGTGTGTGTGTGTGTGTGTGTGTTTGTGTGTGTGTGTGTGTGTGTGTGTGTGTGTGTGTGTGTGTGTGTGTGTGTGTGTGTGTGTGTGAAAATGAAATCTTAAAGCGAGTGTGTTTCAGCTACTTGGAGCAGGACACAAAGCACTGGGTTTACAGAGAGGGTGCTGGCAGACTTGGCTTGGATACTTGGCTGAGGACCTAAACCTACAGCTGTACCAGTGGAGAGTCTTATTGGAGACCCGGAGTGAGACAGATATAGAAACATCCAGACCCTGGGCTGAGTGTGTTTCCTGTGTAGTCTTAAGGGGAATTGTACTTGATGCAGATCGGTCTGCATCTGGGAATACTGCATGTATCCATTTGTATTACAAGTGCATGTCTCTCTCTAGTGTCAGTGGTGAGGATTCAGGCTCATTGATTACTGGCCCAGTGTGGGGATGACACATATTGGTAGCCATCACGTATTGATAGCTGTGGCGGGCATCACAGGCTGCATAAGCTAGGGACTTAATAATGCTGCTAGTGTAAAATCAGGATTGTTTCCTGATAGGCATGATTTCAGTGGGATTTTGAAATATAGATGGCAAATGATGAGATTAAGAAGGAGGCTTAGAAATGGAGGGTTTTACAATTTGTGGACCATTGTGCTGACAAGTATGTTTCCAAGGAGACTAGATGAGATGAAGTATTTCTGATGTTTGTTGGAAAAGAGATTTCCACAGTTTAACAACATGTATACAGTACAGGCAATCACCATTATGATTTTTTTTAGATTTTTGAGTAATAACTAAATGTTGGTTCAATGAACGGAGTAAGTACTAATTTAATAAATATCTAGTGGCAGAGCATCTGTCTAGGCTGTAGAGGATGACTGACCCACTTTAGAAATGTATATATTGTACATTACACTTTGCTTGATTGTACATTGCACTATGTTTATTCACTAGAATGTATATGCATAGTCATTTTTATCTATTTAGTCTGAACAATTCTGTTATTACTTACATTTCATTATTTTTTGTTTGTGAAATGTATTTCACCTGGGCTGAGACTGTAATTGGTCAATATTGATGAGTGCGCTAACCTGGTAAACAAATATAAATAAAAAATAAATGCTGAGGACAGTCTTTAGGTGGGTGTAGGTGAATAGATTAGGTATTTCAAGTCAGTTAAAGGACTGAAGTGCAAGTCAGTGATGTGTTTTGTTAATGTGGTTACTTGCATACTTTGCAAGTCTTATTATAAGATTGCTCCAGTTTGGTTAGCTGAGAGGACTGTAAGTTAGTCAAAATTGATGATACATACAGGAGACTAAGAAGTAGATAGGACTGAGTTATGCTCTTGTGTGCATGGTCTGATAGAAAAGGTATGACTCCATGAAGAAATCCTAGTTTTAGTTTTTTTTTTTTGATATGCTGATCAACTCTTAAACTGTAGTCAGTTACTATACCCGGCAGTTTTGTGTTTTTTTTTTTGCTAGTTATTATTGACTGATAACATTTTTAAGTTACATTAGTTTGACTGCTAGGTTGAAGGTGAACATATCCTTAACTTATGTTTTTTTTAGCCAGTGTTCAATTTTTGTAAAGGTATACTGTAATTCAAACCGGAACTGTTTGACTGAAGATGCTGCACATATTAAATCATCTGCATATTGGATTACATTCACTGGGATGGAGGCTGTATGCATTTTACTTATGAATATATTAAAGAGTAATAGTGTTAATATTGAACCTTGTAGCATACCTAATGTTGCTCACTAAGGAATTCACAGCTTATCTGCCAGGTGTACACACTATGTTCCATGGTTAAGGTAACTGTTAAACGAACTGACGCTATTGATTGTGAGGCCCAGTTGCTTGAGACTAAGGGATGTGAAGCACTATCAGATGCTATGGATACACTTAGAAATAGTGATGCAACCATTTTGCCTTCATTTTGTCTTTCATGCACATAGCTTATGAGAGTTAATAATGGTGTTTCCTTTTTGTGGTCTGGTTTAATTCCACATTGTGTTATGGGAAGTAATTTGCTCTCTGTTAGGTAGTTGATCTAGGCGAACAGATTTCTTTAGGGGTTGAGGATGCTGTTGCAAATTGTTTCATTCTAACAGCTGTTCCTAGTTCCCCTTTGTCCAGCTTCGGATCTACCAATTTTTTACATTTGGGGCCAACATGTATGCTAAGGCCATCCTGGAGGAGGTGATATTGCTCTACATTTGCCATGGTTTTGTTCACTTAATACCTACCCCTGGTTTTCCCATATTCCCATCGATTACATTGTTACATCATGGGGCCTGGGCAAGCACGGAATGAGAGCATGTGGTATCTCGCTCTGCTTCTGCAGAAGCTCAGCCTCACTCCAACTCTAATGCCTGTTAGACTACATTCTCCCCTGCACAAACCCCAGCCTTCCCCAGGGATATCAAGGAGAGCACCCATGTAACTACCTCCCACACTGGATGGGACACATCCTCATCTTGCCCTGCCACTCTGCCACTCACCTGAGCCTCTAACTAAATCTGGGTTACTTGGGTTCTAGTCAGGGCTTTATCTTTCTATGCCACAGATGCAATAATTAAACATCTTTTTCAAATATTTTAGATAGAGAGGACAATATGACGATGGGTGTGTAGTTTTCCAACTTAAGAGATTCCCCACCTTTATGTCAAAGAATAACATAAGATTGTTTCCAGAGTTTTGAGTCTATAGCTTCTTGGACTAAGCATCTCTTGTTAATTTGCTGCAGGATTTAACAATGCTCCTCTATGGATTATGTGAAAATTAGATCACTTATTTAAAGGTTAGGTCTTTCTAGTGAAGCTCTTCCTTTTATAGATAAAACTCCATTATCATTCCTAAATGTCCATCATTTTTCAAAGTAGTACTTGTCCTTGATTCCTACTATTTCTTTAAATAGATAGGAGCATTTAAATAGCTGTTATTGCTGCAAAAACTCTGATAATCCTAGCTTTACAATAAATAATAAATGTCTCAGGATTATGTGCTTTCTAATAATAAAAGATTCCTGTCTACACCATTTAATGGAAGGTAATAGCTTAGCATTTACAGCAGAAATTGTGAAATTAATGAAATTTAGAACTGGTACTGTAATTCCACTGCTCAGTTTAATTAGAATTGCACTTGTAATTTCTTTTTCAATTTTGTCATGGATAATCATAAGTTAAAATTGGTTACTTTGTAGGTGAGTACAGGAAAGAAAAAAAGAGGAAGCATTACTTCTTACTTGTTTATAATTCAGGACTATTCTCCTGCCAATTCTTCCATTATAGGTTGTTGTTCCAGTTAAGTGTTTTCTGAATGAGAAACAATGTGGTGTAATGCATAAAAATGTATATTTTCCCAAATTTATACACCAATAATTTATGCTGCTTCACAATGCCTACCAGACTCTGCATAAGGAAAGTATGACTTGCCAAATTGTAATATCTTTGGAGGTAATAATTCTTTACATATGTTTTCACAATTTTTGGTCCTGCAAATCATACCTTTCAACTGCCTAGCCTTTTTTTTCAGACTGTCTGCATTTTTGCTTCATATTTTTTGGTTTGTTCCTCATAAAAAAATGTGTGGTTTTCTGGAAAATCACTGGCAATTAAAGTCACTAAATAATGACATACATTTGTTTCAGACTTCATATCCTTCAGAAAAAAATGCATGGTAACACAAATCCTATTTTTCTAGTATCTTTGTCAGTTTATAAGAGCAATACTTAAAATCTGTCCTTGTTTTTGAGCCTTTGACCCCCGCCCCCATTAGTTAAAGCTTTGTCTAGATTTGTTGTGCTACGTGGTTGAGAGGTATGCTACAAATTCATTCAGCCTATTTGGCTTTCTTTGTTGAACAATATTACAAAAAATACCCAGTTGTAAAATAACATCAGCCTGAGTTAAATTTTGTATGACCAAACACTGGATTTCTTCACTAAGTATCTGTACTCTTCATGAAAGTACTTACAGAAAATTCTTCAGGACATCATGAAACTCCTTGGCTTATAGGTTCATAGATACTTACTAGGCTATGATCTGTGATGATCTTAAGAAGCCTAGCTTCCATTCCCATGGTAGTTTTTAGCCCTTATATTTTGCATATGACTACACCAGAATATCCTCTATCCATGAGAGACAGCATTGCCAAACCAGGGATGAATCTGAAGTTACCCATTAATTCATTCAAATTACATTTGAACATAGAAAGAGAAGTACTTTGCTTTATGTGGAATGGAAGATGGTTCGATAGAAGTCGTATTTTCTGTGATACATAAATGTCCTTCCAACATGTCCTATTAATTTTGCAGCAGAAGTTCTACACACAAGGAAGAAGTTACCCCTCAATTCCTGTATGATACTAAGAAAATGACTTTGAGGTGCTTTACATAGTTTTTATGATTTAAACTGTTGATTTTTTTTAGTTAGAAATCATTGTGGTCATTCCATTTGTGACAACTGTTTGGTAACATACATACCCAAAGGGGCATTATGCTCAGTGACTTGTTTAATCAGTGCTGAGCACAGTGGAATGATTACATCCCTGGACCTGGCCACAGTACCTTTAGATGTAAGGAAGGACGTCCTCATAACATCTTTCTTGCTTTTCCTCATCTTCCTTTACCCCCCCCCCCCCTCTCCATTGCTGCCATACTAACAGTGACAAAATGAGCTGTGGCCTGCTGTTCCTGATAATTTGGTGAAACTCCTAGCCCTGTTTTCAGAGTGGCTGTTGGTACCTAGCTGTTTCACTAGTAAAAAAAGTTCTCACATCTGCCCTTTTCTTAACCATGTCTCTAATAGAGACAAGATCAATGAGACAAACAAAGACAGTTTCTTATGAAAGACAACAATTTTCTTTCCAACAAGTTTGATTTAGCCTAAGATATGCAACACAGCTTTCCTCCTTGGTATAGTGCTCTACCTATGTTCACTTAAAACCATAACTCAGGTCACTCCTGGTTTCCTAAGGTCCACTTATTCTTCCTCTTACAGGTATGAGTTACAGTTATGTTGCTCGTGTGCAAAACTTTGAAAAAGCTATTGCTGTTTCTGCTGTCCAGAGTGGAAAGCAGCAATGGTTACAATTAGACAAACTGAGTAATTTAGTTATGGAGGTCATCTGCTCTTTTGCTGTAAAGAGAAAGCAAAAACATATACAAAAGCATGAAAAGGCATAAAACTCCTCAACATTACAGATACGTTTTAATTCATAGACCTTCTCCAGACCAGCAGGGTTAAGTAGTTAGTTTATTATACTGGGGAGACTGAAGCACACTGTTATGTAGTGGAAAGAAAATTGGTCTTATTAAAGAAAATATTGGTTTCCAGCTTCTTCATTCTGCATGTTTCTGTTTCATCTTTCTTGGTTACTATTCAACTACTGTGGCTCTGCAGTATATGCAGTGAGTAAATAAAAATAGGACAGCATCAGTTGTTATTGTTTGGTACTGTGATCATGAAATAAAGGGTAGTGGATTCCAATATCTGCTTCTCCATTGCCTGGTTTGTTACTTACATAATGCAAATTCAAAAGCTTGAGTCATAGCAGTCAGTAAGATACATTAAATGATGGCATTATTTTTCATAATACTTGGTTCATTGTGAAATGATTGTTTCACCTGGAAAGGTTAAATATTAATAATAATCAATAGGTTGGGAACACTATACTCCAAATGTGACGTGTAATATGTATCTGTTTCTGTCAAATACACATTTCTGTGTCACTCAGTACTTCTCATAATGAAGACAGCTACAAAACACAGGAAGGTATAGAATCAGTGATGTGTTTGTGTTTTCTGCCATTAGTGGCCTATATAATTGGTGAGTTCAAAAATAGTCTCACGAAGTTGAGGAGGTCATCAGTGCTGTCAGTTTTGTATGTGTCTGGCAATCATTACACAGTATAACAAAAGAGTAGAACAGCAAATTCCTTTTCCAAGTAACTACAGGCAAATACTATTTAATATAGCTTATGACTGCTGCTGCACACTGTTGTTTTCAAATGCAAAGGAAACATAATAATTTACACTTGCCTGAAAGTCCCAGAAAAGCTGAAAACAAAATCTAAAACAAAAGAGTTAACATCAAATCTGAAATGACAGCAATAAAAATAATTTTATTTGTTTGAATGACACACTATTTAGCTTAACTCTGCTCTTTCTCAAATCCAGGTATGAATTCTCAAATGTCACACGGTGGGTACTGCATGACTGAACACACAGACTCTTATCTTAGTGAATATTTCTAGAATTCTGATTCAGTGTGGAATTGACCTTGGCTATCTATCCGGCAGGAGTCAGCATGCCAAATAGACTGCTCTGGTGTGTATTGCTTTGTACTGCAGTCTGTGACCTAAGGGAAGCTGAGAGTACAGTTTCTTAATTAAATTCATCAATCAATTTTATTTAGTGCAGTAAAATGATGGATACTAGGCAACATCTCTGTAACAAAACATGCTGTCTTGCTATGGAATTTTTTAACTAGATCTGAAACAAAAAACAAATAAACAAATAAATAAATAAATAAAACAGAAATAGGGTAGAAAAATGGCCAAATAGATGGATGCCCTGTAGAGTTCCTACTATGAGGTAAGAGTTAAAAATAGGATTATTCAATTTAAGTTATAAATGATGTACATGACACATAATGCAAGAGCGTACGACAGCCACATGAGAAACCTGCTGTTTGCCATTGACTAGGTGATCAATACTTAGAGCTTCACCAAGGAAAGGTCATCTCCATCTTGTAACAGCAGGTTATCTCAGAAAAGAGTGAGAAGGTGGGAAAATTCTTGTATTTTGCAACCTTGGAGTGCCACTTCTTTGAGCAGCAACCTGTCAAGGTTTTAGAAGTATTAGAGTGGATAATCATGCGCTGATTAAGCAAGTCTCAGTCATTCATGGTAAACAGGAAATAAAAAAAAAAGTATGGGCACTAGTATTTTTTCCATCTTATTATAAAATGAAGCAAAAAAAGGAAAACTAGTTGTACAGGAGCAATATCGTCATATGAATTATTAAAATAGACTTGTCATAACTTCTAATGTAAATCTGTGTCAAAGATCATTTTGCATTCTTATTAAAAATGAGAAAAAAGGGTTAAACTTGATATTGCTTCTTTAAACCACGGTTTATTAAGTAAAAATAAGAGATGAGTGCTTTTACCTTGTCATAGCTTCATCAGATTTGAATTATAGAATGACTTTGACTGACAAGATGCCAGGGCAGACAGGATAATATTTTTTAGCAAGGATTCACCTGAGCTAGGTCTTACAAAAACATATGAGATAACTTTAAATATATAGTGTGTGATAAATTGCATACTGAATATCAATATAATGTTAGGAATGGTGCAATCGATTTATCAAATAGAAAAAGATTAACTTTAACTGAGGCAAAGCTCTAGGAAGGATACAGCAATGGGAAAGTTGCCATGGATAGCAACAAGTAGAGGGGGTTCCAAATCAGTAATTTATTTATCTTTATACAAAGAGAAATCAAAAAGAAAACTGTACTTGTTCTTCATGCTGACGTTCTTTTGCCATTGATTCCCTGTTCCCTAATCCTTTCTAGACAGAAAAAGTCTTTATATTTTATGTAAGGTACACACCTGAGATACCTCCCTGGATACAGTAGATGTGCTGGCATCTTCCTCTGATATCTATTTTAGCCAGTTGGAATCTGATGATGCAAAAGGTTGTGAGATCACATTAATGGTGGCAGAGCCATTGAAAAGTAAACTAGATTTTAGTCATTCTTTTTTAGAAATACTAAGTCCATCAATATTGCTGGGTGATGAGAATGGTTTTATGTTTGTTTTTCATTAGAAATACTTTATTCTTTGACTTCTTAGCAGCATTAGAAGTTGTCACTATTATCTGAGATGCCGTGTTTTAGAGAAACAGGTGTTTTGCAATCATCAAAGATGAACTGTATTTATTTACCTTTCATTTGTTTATTTTTGTTTATCATGTAAGTGAACTGGTCCTGGGACCGCTTTCAGTTATGACTCAAGTGCCTAAGGACAAATTTTTACAACATGTTACAAGATGGTGCATTACACCATGGGAAATATATCAATATCAGCTATCTTATGTCATGAAGTTATACAGATAAAACTAAACATTTACTTTTTCATCATATTCCAGGATAATAATTTAGGTGCCCATGTTTGTTAAAGTAATCAGTAGATTTCTGCCACATCATTAACCTTATGATAGAAAATTAGAAGAGCCTTCTTTAAACCCCAGGGATTACCTCAGTGTCACTGCTCAACAGAGGCACAGCAAAATAATGGGTATAGTTCCCCATACTAAAGGGGTGGCGTAAGCCACAAAACTATGGGCTAGGCTTGTAAATGCCCTCGGGCAGATAGCCTAGTATGAACCTATGAACCTATGAACCTAAAACACTATGATTCCAGGACTGACATATGGCTGGAATCAGTGTCACTGTCAAACTATTTTTAAAACATGGGGGTGCCAAGTGGGTGCTCTGCCAGGGGTTCACAATTGATTTCTATTGCAAACAGTCCTTAAGTGATGTAACACAGTCTAGAACTTAGTTTGAATGTCCTGGGTATTAAAGGAAGGAGTCAATACAACAGTACCATCTACATAATGTGTGATGTCAGCATCACCACAATATATCTGCATATCATTAGCATAAAGTGAAAATAAAATGAAAATGAAAAACAACTAAAAGAAAAAAGGGCTTCCAAAACCAAGCTCTGTACCATATACTAACTCTGGAATTCAGAAACAGGTTTCTTGTTGTGCTATGTGATTTTGAGCAAAGAGTGACTGTCCACCAGGTGAGGTGTGATTCAGAGCCACACTGAACACATTTGAGAAAAGCTAAGAAATATTGCAGCCTGCATAATATGCAAACAGTAGTATAATGACATAAAAATTAACATTATTAAAATAAAGGCATTTGATGGATGCAAATGAGGGTAAACAATATGTCAGAGTGTTTCAGAAATGTATATATTTTGCACAGAGAGACACTACCACTAGAAGTGACAGCAGCAAAATCTTAATACAGAAGACAGACTACAAAAACACTTGTTAGGGTAGCCATTGCATTAGTCAATATATTTGGTAGTCATGTAGGTATGTGCTGTCACCCTTGTCAGTGCTGAGTTATCTGTCAGCCATCTGTGTCTAACATGCCAAGTCCTCCATGATACAGAAATAGTGGAACATGACTGTGTGCATACAGACGTCATGCAGGAGCTGGTTGAGATGCGTCAACCTCATATACAGACCTGTGAGAAGCATTGAGTATCTATCCCTGTCAGAACCAAGGTACATATGGCTTTGAAAATGCTGGCTACAGGGACTTTTCAGTGAAAAATGGGGCATATGGTAGGTATATTCCAGGCATCTGTCTCAAGGATACTCCATACAAGACACAGGCAACACAATGAGGGCATTTTAATACACTGATTATTTCTTTGACATACTGGGATCCATAGAATGTATCTGCTTGGCAATAAAGGCCCCAATGATATATCAGCTGTAATTGGCTCCACTCCATCAAGTGCCAGGTGGTTTGTAATGCAAGTGCTATAATATTCTGTGTGTCAGCAGGCCACAGGGGCAGTGCCCATGGCTTTCACATCTGGCAGACATGCACCTTTTATTAGCAGTTTGTTTGGGGTGATTTTCTACTGGGCCATATTATTGGCGATGCTGCATATATCTTGTAGCCATGGTTAATGGCATCAATTAGAAACCTACAGATGATGGCAAATTATATATACAATAGTGCCCTGTCAAATACATGACTCATTGCCGAATATGTGTTTTGCTTGCTAAAGGCCTGCTTCCACTTTCTGGATGTCTCCGGCGGTGCATTATAGTATGACCCTGCAGCATGCAATAAAATATTTATAGTCTGAAGTGTTACACAATGAGTTACTATACAAGTGTTTACAGCAGGGCAGAGACACTCTGGAGGAGGAAGTCCTAAAGTCTGTAACTGAAGAGGTGCCTAATGAGGAGCCCACATAGAGGAAGGCAGCAGGGGATGACTATACTGATTAAGTAAAATATAGTACACATGGCACTGGCTAAGAGGTGGTGTCTGGTTAATAACCATGGGCCAGAATAAGCAGTACATATAACATAAAAAATAATGCATGCAAACCTACCACCAGGCTGTGATATACAATGCATAGGATGGTTACACTATGTGACAGACAAAGACTACCCAGGTAACAGAATACTGAGGGCAGGGTACAGTTAGTCTTCATATTCACAAGTGAGGAGGGCCATAGCGAGAAGTATTAATATTGAGAAGTGTTTTGTGTGTGTGTGTGTGTGTGTGTGTGTGTGTGTGTGTGTGTGTGTGTGTGTGTGTGTGTGTGTGTGTGTATGTGTGTGTGTGTGTGATGAAGATTAATGCTGTGCGCATGTCAGCGCACATGTTTGTGCGAACATGCGCGCGCATGCGTGTGTGCGTGTGTGTGTGTGTGTGTGTGTATGTGTGTGTGTGTGTGTGTGTGTGTGTGTGTGTGTGTGTGTGTGTGTGTTTGTGTGTATGCGTGTGTCTGTGTGTCTGTGTGTGTGTAGAGATACAGCTCCAACTAATGATGTAGCACTGTGCAGGGGCAGGTTGACAGATCCAGGGTACCTGCAGGAGATGTATGCCATGTCCATGCATATCCCCGTCCCTGGGGTGGTCTTTTCTCATTTGATGTACACCATATACTGACGGTCATGTTAAAGGAGGTCCAGCTTGAACATCTCATTGGCATGTGCATCCACATTGCTCCATAATGTTTGCAACACTGGATAGTGGCATGAAGGTGGTTGTGGTTCAAGTCCAAACCTGTGCCCTTGTCCACACATGGTGGACCTCTCCACCAAAGGCAGAGGTGAACCAGCCACAGGAAGTGAGATGGTCATGATATGCATTTACATAGAGGTACCTGCTGTGAACAAACTCCCTACACCACATTTCCATAATGTTGCACATCTGGCCCATATAATCTCACAAGTCTTCACATAAACCATATACAACACTAAGAACCAAACTGAAATGCACCAGTGCCACAAGCCATATGACCCATCTCTCAAGAATTCAATAAGGTAGTGAATTAAACAGTACTACACTGACATGTTTAGCTATGGCTGCATTGGTCTCTGCTTGTCTCTGTATTATAGCACTGCACAAATGCTGAGTAGTAGCCATGGAGACACTCATCTCAAGAGAGGACTGCTACCCATGGTGCATTCAGCCACCTGCATGCTGACCCCTGCTGCCATTGTGTCACACTATGGGGCTGGCAGCATCCAAGGGTGACTGTGCTGCTGGCAATGAGGTCACTCTCTGGGTGGATGTGTCAATAACTTCATATCAATTAGTGGCATTCTGGATCTGTGGAGTGAGGTACACAGACACTGAAGCTGTGTTTATGGAAGTGGAGGTGAGGATGTGGTCATCACATTGCCTGAGTATACAGCTGATGCCATGACTGACAACTGTGCCATGGTTTGACTGCCATCATCATCAGAGACAGGCAGTTCCCCAACACCAGGCAGAACTATATCTATGGTGGAGAACCCTAATTACACAGCACCTTTGAAAACACCAAAACATTACCTGAACTAAGGAGGGATGCTTCATCAACACATGCAGCCCAATGAAACTACTTCTATATAAAACGCTGCTACAAAAAAAGGTAATTTTTAACATACCTTGGCAGACATCCTTTGGACTTTTAGTCCTGTTGTTCATATAAAACAAAGATGTCACACTTGTACATTCTAACACCTTACACTGTACAAATAATGCCAACGATAACTTCACCTGGGGCATCACTGATAGATATCACCTGTCCCATGTGTAACTCAACACTGATGTCTACCACTCCAATGTGGATGTGAGAACTGTCTTGTGAAGGAATATTTTTTTTTGTTTTTTTTTTTTTTTTTTTTTATGAGAAAATGAAATAAAAGTGTAACTGACTTAGAATGCTATTTCTTTTCTGACGTAAGCATATTCTTATGCTTAGTTATCTCTGCCATACAGAAACACAGTTAATTATCAGTATGATCAAGATTGTGAGAAGAAAACACGAGAATGTTCTGTCACCAGGATCTTGGAGAACCCTGTATTGTTTTGTTCTGGTCCGTGGGTGGCCTCCCCCACCATGTGTGTGTGTGTGGGGGGGGGGGCAGACTAGGACCCCATAGTTCCACTGACGGTCTCTGGTCAGTTGTTTCATTTACATTGTGTGATTTGGTATAAAAATTTAACTTTTCTCTTTGCCCAGGGAGACACAGATGTATTTCTCTTCATCTCCCACAAATGTCCTTTTTAACAAAGTGATTTCTTACTGGCCTGAAATCTGAGTTTTGTGTTTTTTTCCGAAAGCAGCTGGTGCCTTAGTCTCATATTTCAGAACCTTTGGAATTGCTGTGGCAGAAACCACCTTTTGGTCCCAAAGACAGATTTCTGTCTGGTATTTTTTTTCATGCTTCATTACGTTCTGCATGCACTAGTCTCCATTTTCAGCACAGTGAGAAATCTCTGCAGGTAAGTGAGTTTAGCATTACTGAGAGACAGTGTTCTTTTGTTCATTCCTCTTTCTTCATGTGTGATTGCAGGTTTGAAGTGGCACCTTATAATCTTGGCTCAGTCTTGATAGAAAAAGTGTGTGTAAAGAATAATATTAAGTAAGAATGACTGTGAATGTGGAAACTGTAAAAGAACCAAAAGCAGAAACTCCAGAAAGACATATGTAATAGCATGTTGGTGGAGAGCTGTGTATATTTAGATAATTGGCCTGAGCTGAACAAAAATGATGATGCACTTAAATTTTCTGCAGGAAGATCATTTAATAAGGATGTCTTAAATAGTCCTAAAGAAACAACTAAAGGAGAAAGAAAAAAGGTACCCACCTTCTACCAGGCATCAGCAGGAAGAAAGTAAAAAATAAAAAAAAGGAATCTACTGTAAAATATTTAAAATACAATGCTAGTGAACAGAGTAGTAAATCATTTGCAAAAGGGACATAATTTAACAGGAATATGGCCATGAAGATTTTATCCCTTGAAAGAGCTGGAGAAGTTGCAACTGTCACATCAGATTTCATTTGATGATGAGAAATGGCACCCAGTGCCATCTGCCACATCACCATCTCCTTATGAATACTCCCCAGACCATGTGACTGGCGATCTGAATTCTATTACTATTTAGTTCTAAAAATGATTCTCCTAATCTATTTCAGTTAAAAAATGTAGACAGATTAGGAATTTAGCACAGATGTAGCATGTCACAGCAATCTCACAGGCAGCTAAGAAATAGCAGACAGAAAAAAATAAAGGCCTAAAGAAATGCTCATATGAGTTGCACATAAAAACAAATTATCCAAACTCCAAAAAACTTTGACTTGGATTAAAAAGCATTAAAACTGTTAAAATAAGTAAAATTAAGAAGGCTCAAAATAGTACACAAACTGCCCTGAAAAGGTTTAAAGATGTAATGACAAAGCTAACGATTGTTATATGGAAAGGAATACCAGCTTGCAGCATATGACTAGGTGCACTTATTTCTATTTGAAGTCACCTGGAAACAACATAGAGATCTACTGCAAGTGGATTGTCTACGACTTTTGTTCATAGCTTATTACAAGGCTAATGGCTCTAGGAGGAAGCCCAGTCACAACTTCCCGTTTCTAAATGACATGAACATATTACCGTAGAGCACCAAATGGGTTTAGGTGTCAGAGCAATTACAACCTGCCTCTGTCCAATGGGGCATAGGTGCCAGTTGTGGGTTAAATTTCCAATTCACCATCCATTGGTTCAGGTTGTGTTTGAATATGGTCAGGAATGAACTCTGCTTCATGTGGATGGGAGGTGTGTTGCAGAATGGGGTAGTCTATGAGAAATGTACTTCTCCTGCAACATGTTATGTTTATGTCGTAAATAAGTTTTAATTCCTTCATTTGGTTATTTCTAATGCTGCAAGACATGTGGATGTGTCCCACTAGGGGTTCCAAAATCCTCAATCATACCTCTTACCTGTACAGATTTTCACAGAATGTCCAGATTTTTGCCTCATATTTTGGTCTGTTTTACATAAAATTGTGGTTTTATTGCAAATTAGTGGTAAATCATTAAAAATTGAAGTTATAAAATAATAATAGAATTTTGAGTTACAGGCTTTCATACCCTTCAGAAAATTCATGCTAATGCAAAATTGTTTGTAAGAGCAATATTTAAAAACTGTCTCTATTTTGGGGTCTTTGTCCCTTTTCATTGATTGCTTGCGCAGATTTCTTGCTTTAAGAAGTTGAGAGGCATGCTCAAGCTGATCCTAAATAACATAAGGGAACTTTGCACCCACCCATGTATTATGTTCTCATTTGTCAGATTGGAACATAAAGCTGTATCCATTGAAATTAAACTACAACCCGTGACCTCATCTTACCCGCACACATTTAAGAGTTATTCTATTCCTAAATGTTTGAAGGGTTGTTACCACAGATATGTGACCAAATTAGAAAGTTTATCTTAACTGGCCCAACTTGGGTTTACATGAGACAGTTGAACAATTACAATATCCTGGAAGTGTATGATTGCTGTGTCTGCAATTGTGGCCAAGTCTACACTGTTTTCAGTTCATTTGCAACAAGCAGCAATGCTAATTAGAAATGCATATATATAGACCAGTGTGTAAGACAGGCAGCCTCTAGTCACGCCTGTTGCAAACACCTGTGGCGAGATGTGGTCGACCACCCACTAGCCACATAGAAATTCAAACAGCTGAGGTAAACAATGTCAGTGCATGAACTCCCTCAGTAATGAATTGAGTGCCTGTGTATGGTTGTATAACACTGATGTAATCAACAGCCGGATATATATATATATATATATATATATATATATATATATATATATATATATATATATATATATATATATATATATATATATATATATAAGCATACATACATATATATATATATATATATATATATATACAAAACATTGAAAAAACTCATCTGTGAGTGTGATTACTGTCCATCACCAACTAAATCTTCTAAAAGAAGTAATCACAAATGTATACCAACTGGATACATTTGCAATTACCAAACCTAAAACAAAAAAAAAAACAAGTTTTCAGTGAGGGGCATTGGAAATTAAATTAAATATACTGTCTCCTTGGCCACACAACATTGCAGAAAGGGGGAAAAAACTGAATTATGTAACAGCTGATCTGCCAAGTTCTACCCATTACATAATTTGATCAACTATACCACTGATGAAAATCACCAACATTTCAGCACTCATCACAATGTATGCAGTGGCGAATCATATAACACTCATCTATATATATATATATATATATATATATATATATATATATATATATATATATATATATATATGGGTCTACTTTAGAAAAATGAAAACCCACTTACCCGAATCAGTAAATCTCGAGATGACTTCGCCAAAACCACAAAACAACTAACACTCGGATTACTAAGTAAATACTCTGGGTAAGTAACCACGTCTGGCACCACAAAAAAAATTTAAAACTGAAACAAATTATTCCCCCTACACCTCCCTATGTGGGGGGCTGTGTCCCCCACACCACCCTTTAACTAAATATACCAATGCTGAGATCACGCTACAGTGAGGAAAGAGGCAAAGATCACCATGGTGGCCCAGTGGTTCCTTTCCCAGGGTAACTTTCCGGTCTTCTGAGTCTTCCTTCATTAGTGGTTTCAGGGAAGTCATTTTGAGATTTAATAATTCTGGTAAGTGGGTTTTCTTTCTTCTGAAGTAGACCCATATACACAGTATATATATATATATATATATATATATATATATATATATATATATATATATATATATATATATATTTATAGAGAGAGAGAGAGAGAGAGGGGGAGAGAGTTAAATAGATATAGATAGATAGATATAGATAGATAGATATAGATAGATTTATTAGATATAGATATTATATAGAAATGTGCACTGGAAAGGAAAGCAAAGTTTCACTAATGGCTAAGAGCAAAATAGGATTTGCACTACTGTAACAAAATTCACAGAGGTGAACAATATAAAGTGCTAACAGACTTGTGGAATAAAACAATTGTTGGGAAGAAGAGCAAAGAAGGTACTATGACAATACTTCAGTTTTGAAGAATATGAAATATACACAGGAGAGGTGGGAAACAATAAATTAACATGATGTACCAGCTTGCACTAGTCCTGAGAAAATCAGTGTAAGCAGTGGACAGAGGAATATATGTTACCCTTAGGGGAGTCAATCCAGCAATTCAGTCCACATGCCAGTTTATTCATAATTTACTAGCAAGGGGAGCAGCCACAGTAGTCAGAGTGCAAGGTGTCATAAAACACATATACCTGGGTAATGTAGTACACATGAAGTCTGTTGGCATAAAAGAAAACAAAGTAGTCCTGAAGAGAATGGAACCCATAACTTTCACACTTGAAGGTTCCACCGCAGTGTGTTAACAAGGGGAGTCACTGTAAAAAGGATCATAAAACACATATATCTTGGAAATGTAGTACACATGAAGACAGCAAAAAGAAAAAGCTATAAAGCAACATACGACTCCCAGGGAGTTCAAACCCACAGCCAGTGAAGTGACACAGTAAGAATCATTGTATAAGTACATTGAGCCATCAAGGGCATCAAATAATAGCAGTAGGTGTACTTAGTTTCAGATGGGAGTGTGCAGTGAAGCTCAGCTCATTTGTGTAACCAATTAGTCTGAGCTTCAGATTTTTCTTCATTTTTGCAAGAGGATGTGTGGAGTGCCATTTCCCTGTGATTACTACTGGCCATTGACATTGCTCTCCACTCGCTGCCACACAATGAATGACCACAGAAGGTTGGCTTTGAATTATATGCTCATTCTTGGCATGTGTGCGATGTGTCTATTTTTGACCATAACATAGTTCAAAAATGGCAGTACAAGACACATTGAGATGAAAAGGTGAAGCAAGCAGAGGGTATAACCCTAGATGAGCAAATATGGAATGAGCAGATTGTAGGGGGGATGAGAGCTCATATCTCCTAACTTCCCAGCTTGACAATGGCAGAAGAATCCAGAAGTATGTTATGTTAGAAGGTGCCAAACTCCCCCATATAATGTATACATTCATGACAGGACTATTTACAATCAGGGAACTTGAACATATCATAGCATGAAACAGAAATGCGTATGAATGGAACTGAAAACGTGCCCATGTTATTAACATGATCAAGAGCAATGCATTACCAAAGCATGACATGGAAGCACTCCTAGAAGACGTGATTATAAAACATATTTTAAGGGAAAGGCACACATGATTGTAGGACAACAAAAATGCACACGCATGGGCTTGAGCCATTGCATGTTTTCAAGGATATTTGATGTAGAAAAGGTGTATTAGCAAGGCATGCCACTGAAGCACTTACCAAAAAAGTGACTAGAAAGCACATTTCACATGAACAAAACACACAATAGCAAGGCAATTACATTTACATTGGTTCAAAATTCTGCCTGTGCTAAGGGCATTCCCTAGATGAATACATTAGCAAGTGACGCCACACAAAAACGTACACTGAAGGTGTCAGAATACATAAATTTCTGGGAAAAGTTAGAACAGTGTTGAAGAATGAAAAATGAACAGAAGAAAATAACACACCAACCAGCATAGGTTTCAAACCTATCTGCTGGTATATGTATCACTGCATGAGTAGACAAAGCCATGGAAAGTGCAGATTCGCATATCATGTTTACCTTATTGCATACTTGCATATCACATTATTAGCATATGATAATGATTATTTGAGAGATTACTACAAGGTAGACATCCATGGATTTGAACCCCTGATTGACAAACTAATACTCTTGAGACCACTTCTTTATCAAATGAAGCCACAAAATAACTTATAATAACGGGGTATGTAAACATACACATTTCAAGGAAAATTTACAGCAGTGAGGAAGACTGAAAAATCAGTGGTGGTAAACAACATGCAGCAATCGGCGTCAAGACCCACCCCATACTGGTTTGACAATGTACAGATCAATGACAATCTGTTACATGCATTTACTCTGCTTATTCTAATTCCATATAGGTACTGTAAGCACTTACTGCAAGGCATAATGACTGTTGACAGACTGCTACAGTTTAGACCTCAGTGAAATTAAGCCTGCCTGATACTCAACAAAACCACACATTAACAAGTGACATCTCAGAGGAAATTATGACAAAAATGTTAGAAAACACTCACTTCAGGAGAATGCTAGAATCTGTAGAAGACTACAAATGAACATCGATGCATACCATGTAATAACCAGGGAATTACAATCTTCCCCTAATGTACTGAAAATGTACACATCACATTATGACTACAAAGAGACACGAAAGGGGTGAAAATAGAACTAATAATGTCACCATAAGTCAGTATTACGTGGTGCTGTGAATTAGTTGCCATCTCAGTTGCATAGAATAGGAAGGTCTTAGCACGATCAAAGGATTTTTCTCAGTTTCTGCCATAAAACGATAAGTGCTGATTTTCTTGTGCTTAAATGTGGACAGCAAAGTTGCTTTCTGCCAAATGTTGTGCAAATCATACCACAAATAGATGATTGTTCTTGTTTTAATAGCTCACTTTTGCCATGTATGTGCTGTGATAATGTGTTTCGGATAACAGTAAAGGTTTTAAAGGATATAGGATGGAGATGCAAATGGCAGCAAGCACACAGGATGAAAAAACGTGAAGAGATAAGCAATGCAAAGGACAGAGGTGGGTGAGGAGGATGTTAGACATTAATGGTTATGATCACATTATTTTCACACTAATATGACACATATCAGTACTTTACTAAGGACAACCATTGAAGTTGCATGACTGTTAAGGAGTCATGGAGAAAACACATATATGTGATATATAGCACATTTGCAGAGTCGCTACCAGTGTTAAAGAGCCAGTCACTTAACTACAGTTGGTTATTTGTGTGCATTGTGTTTATTTTTGAACAGGAAGAAGGGCGGGCATGGAATATAGAAGTGAGATTAAAAGAGGAAGGACAAAGAGAGTAACAAACTAGTTGATTAAAGAATGACTGAGCTGGATGGAGTTGGGTTATGAGCATATATGTTAACTTTTTAACTCAATAATAATGGGCAACTCTGTATTTACAGTTTGGTTTGACACTGACAAATTCCATAACAGAATATAACACAGTGATGATCTGCATGTTTCACTTCAGGGAAAAGGAATACACGATTACCAACACAAGAAGGTTATGCCAGCATGGCTTTGAAACCATCTCTGTGTCATTCACATTCTCTAATACAGAGGGTAGGCAGGGTATACTGCAGAATCAGACATAAGGAACATGTTAAAATATGTATCAAGGCAATGCAACACAGAACAGAAATAAAGGAGTAACACCTGAACATTTTTGAATCCATGCCGGTGTTACTCATATCCCCTTAACTAGGGCATTAGCCAGGTAAAAAATAAAGTAAAACTTTGCACAGGAATTCCATACAGTCGTATGTTGACAACATTATACTGTATTGTATGAAACTATCTCACCCACAGGGTGGGAGGGGGAGTTACAGCCCTGCACCTAGTTCACTGAGAACAGACTCATCAAGGCCTTTACAAGGCCACAATTAACTTTATTGTATTAAACTATTGCTTATTGATGCACTTACATGATAAAATAATTTGCATAGTAACTAACACTTCAACATTACAATTCAAACAAATCCTGAAAACACATATAACAAATACCTGTCTCTGTTCTTGCAACTCTCCTGGTTAACCCGTTCTTCTTTTTGCTCTACTAATATGACTCTAACAATCTCTCCCTACCAGTTTATGTAACAACTGTTTATAATTCTCTTTTAACTGTGCATAATTCTAGGTATATATTTGTATAGCTCAAAAATGTTGATTTTTCTTCAGCGTTTCTTCTATATATCTCATGTTTTATGTTTTATGACTATTTCTAGAGCTTGTCTTCCCGAGCTTCCACTGAAAAATGACGTGTATTCAGTCAGACTTTCCAGGTAAACAAATGTAAAATAAATACATGACCAATGGTAAGATTTTGGTGTATTTGAAAGATTTTTCTCAGTTTTTGCCTTTCCCTGTACTTAAAGATGAGCAGAGACATTGCTCTGTGTCAACTGCTGCACAATGTATGACCACAGACAGCTGTGACAGAGAGATCTGCCCAGGTATCTGTGCATCTTCATATAATAGTAACAGAAATGGAGAAACAAATTGACAAAGACAAAGAGGGTGGGGGAAGAGACATTCAAAAATAATGAAACTGCATTCTGAATTATTTCTTCAAAATGCAAAACATTCAAGGAAATTAATCTTTTATGAACAGGACTAACACCATTATTTTAACATGTTAACCATTTTATTTAAAACTTTTATTAGTTTAACAATTTTGACAGTTAAAATTGGGCCAAGACAACAGCAATTTTTTTATTGGGTAGGAACTGAACCTACAGACATACTAACAATTTCAGGCCACATAGACAACAAAATGAGCGACTTCTCTAGCTATGTGGTTGTGGTGGGGGGCATGCAGAATCAAAAGTCTAACCTTGCACAGTCACATTAATTTTTGGAAGGAATTCCAGGACCGAGAGATACTGTCCAGCTCTATAAATATAGATTACCATTTTCTATAGCTGCCTGTCTTTGTGCATCTCCCTGTTCCTTTCAATCCATTCAGGGACTGGAGATGTAAAAAGCCTTAATAGCACATTTGATGGAGGCATGCATTGGCAGGTTATGTCTTCAGCTATAAGATGATGTACTTACAGTACTGAGTTGGTGGCTGTGCTATAACTTTAGCTTCCCAATGGCCAAGTAGGCCAGGCTTTCAGAGACTTAAGTCACTATAGTGGTGACAGCACTGTTTTCCCATGTGTGGGATGCCAGTAGCACTGGTGACACTTTTGCCAAATTATTCCAGGCAACAGCCTTATTCTGTGACCTTTGCTTGCACTGTTTATTGAGGATGTCCATAAAAAAAATTGTAGTCTTCTTCTCACACCATGTCTGTGCTCTAAAAGGTGCACTACCTCCACCCTCTCCAGCCATAATTATCTCCCCTTCAAAGGTCTCTGGAAAAATAACAGGGAAATAGTACCCAAATGACTTATCATGTATTTCAGACTTTGCATAACCACAGGCACCAGCAAGCTCCTCATCTGTGCAATGGATGGCAAAAAAAAAAAGAAAAAGAAAATAATAGTAATAATAATAATAATAATAATAATAATAATAATAATAGGTACTGTATTATTAAGGTTCTAATGGCACTTTATTATGTCAGACATGACCATCCTCCTTCCCTATGTTTGCTGCTAGGAATAAACAACTCCAGCATCAGATGGTTAAAGATATCATGACCACTGATCTCAGCCTTCCATCTATACAAGTGTGTTATACCTACTATCATAATTTTGAGCAAATGAGCAACATATTGAACAATTACTAACAGCTTACCAACGACTTTAAGTTTTAAGATTGCAGCAAGGTTAACATGTTTCAAGCTACAGTTACAGAATCTTCTATTAATGAATTCATACTATTCAGTGCAACGTACCACGGATATCATTCACAAAAAGTGGTAATATTTTAATTTGTGTCAAATCCTTTCAATGAGAAAATGCAAGGAACTTAAATTGTAGAACATTACTCATACTGAGGTACATTTGAATAGTATGCGCATGACAATTTCCCAATCTCTATAATTTGGGCTTCCTGCTCACCAGAGATGCTCATCTATGTGTGTGGTATCATGTAGAACTCAACATGATATTTATCTAGCTTACATGCTGAGCAAATTGAATGATTAAGTAACACTAATGAGATGGGCCCTGATTAGCATAGTCATTCTGCCCATAGAAGATAATCTACACAATAAAAGCATGACTGAAGCCAAAGCTCATCATCAAGCTATTGGAGGATAGAAACTTTTGTTTGAATACATTGGTGTCCTACTTTAAATACCTGTTACTACATAAGATAATTACCTGCTTTAATAAGGTATGTTGTTATTTTTTGATCTAATTCCATGCACAAGTAAATACGTTTATATGTACTATTTACTATAAGCCCTAGCAATGGGATTCAGTTTCTCAAAGTGTATATACATGGATTGGCCAAATCTCTCTGATGAGGTTTAGTACAAGTGTACTGATGCTGGACAGTCACATTACTGTCCAGTGCATCAGCATGGCCAGCCTTATTTATGAATAAGCACAGTCAGGTGTTTTTGCATGCAGCATTTTACTGTTATATGTCTGCTCAACTCTTGTATACTTATGTACACCCTTCCTCATGTGTGCAACTGATAATGCACAGCATGGCCAGCATAAGCATGGTTAAGCATAGTCAGGTGTTTTTTCATACATCATTTTTACTGTATTGGATCAGCTTAATTTTTATATAGTTATGTTGTAAAGATGTGTGCAATCCACTGCCACTTTGCTAGTACTACGGCATACTGCACCCGCTTCCATCTGGCATGATCATCCCCTGTTGCTGATTCCTCCTCTGACCCTCATTTGTCTCGGCTGACACTGCCTATAGTGCAGAATATCATGGTCCCTGCATGAGGCTACTCAGCCGAACTGTTTCCTAACTATAATATTGTGAACTATTGTAGCACACACAGTATTTTTGCCAATGTGGTAATGTCATACAGCAGAGCACAACCAGATGTAACCAAGCAACAGAACTGTAACTTCAACAGCCCAAACATATATTCTGTGATGTTTTCAGTTCTGCTAGAAAATGGTCACAACCGTCTTCAGTCTGGTTATGTGGATTTCTAATTGGTGTCATGATCCAGAGTTCCTAGACATATCCAGCATTACTCACAAGATGATCCAGGTCCATAGTCACTCCTCTCACACTGGTGATAGAGGTCAAATGGGTGCAATGTGTCTGAGTTGTGGAAACTGTCTGGGTGACCCTCCCACACATTGTAGATGATACCCTGTGCATTACAGGCCACCTGCCAATTGATGGAGTGATACCATTTGCCTCCTTCTCATTTCACCAAGTAGGGCCTTTATTTTGATATGGGTATAGGAAAGTGCCATAGCCCACTTTTCTGTGGCCCTAGTGCCACAGAAAAGTGAGCTATGGCATACAATCCCAGCATATTGTTTGCTGTCCTCTGTGGTATATGGGAGCCATGGCATTGAGAAACTGATGGAATATTCTCGAGGCAAATGTTTGACATACCCTCAGTGTGTCCCCTACTGGTCACTGAAAGGTCCCTTTAGCTAATAAATGTAAAGCCACACGATACTTTAATATTCAATGGGACAGATACTCCATTACTCCCACAGGGCTGCAGAAAAGGGCAACACATGCCCATGATCTCCTGCATGTTGTCCCTGTCCACATGGTACTGGTCCATTATGTTGGTTTTATGGAGGACATGAAATGTTAAGCATGGTTTGAAGACCCGATGCCTCTGTGGGTGATGCCACTAACCATCAGCAGCAGTGGCTGCTATAAGAGCTTCTTGCAGATATAAGTTTACAATATCTGTGGCCACCCCTAATACTATTAAGTGGCTTAAACTATGTGAATATAAGCATCTGTCTGTAAGCTTCTGTCTGTACAAATCTATAGTGGGCACACCATTGCTGTGCGACATTTAAATGTTTCTAATTTGCTCACAATTTTTTGCCTCATTAGAATACCAGCCACACCATTTGGAGGGCATGAAATGTTAAGCATGGTTTGAAGACCCGATGCCTCTGTGGGTGATGCCACTAACCATCAGCAGCAGTGGCTGCTATAAGAGCTTCTTGCAGATATAAGTTTACAATATCTGTGGCCACCCCTAATACTATTAAGTGGCTTAAACTATGTGAATATAAGCATCTGTCTGTACAAATATATAGTGGGCACACCGTTGCTGTGCGACATTTAAATGTTTCTAATTTGCTCACAGTGTTTTGCCTCATTAGAATACCAGCCACTCCATGATACAGTCATAAGTATATAACACAGCTGATCATATTTTTCTGTCTGACAGTGTTGTGCAGCTGTGTTTTTTAAACTGCACAACACTGCCACCTTATGGATGACCCCTCATGATGCAAACTCACTTAATATGATGAGATGAATATTTAGGAATTCCACCTTTCATCACTGATTATATAGTAAAGGAGAAAAAAAACAAAAGCAGGAAAGACTGTTTTACATGAAATTACAACAGTCTAATGTAGATTTCAGAGGAAATGGGAGAGGGAAAAAAAAGATTTAGGACCCCCCCCCCCAAATCCCACATTATATGTTATTTATATTATAAATGTTGGAACCTTCTGCTGCTTTCATTCATGGACACAGACTTTCTGATTCTTTGTAGCACAGGATTTAAACATGGAGATCTGTTACAGAACCTGAAGCCATGCTGTCAGCCATTCTTTACTTCAGTAGGCTGTGTGTGAAATGGCCTAGTAAGGGATGGCAGGTAAGTTAATGAATGGCAGATTAGTTATGTAACTTACTCAGGCTCAAACCCTGTACTTTGGTTAGAGGAGACAACAGCCTCAATCCTATACACCAACTACCAAACTGCTACTTGCTTTGAGATCAGGGTGCATTTTCAAGGAATTGTGAACTTCAGTGCATTTTCATGGAATTGAGTGTTTCAGTGCATTTTCAAGGAATGTGAGCTTCAAGGGAAGAAAAGTTTATTATTGCTCATACTAAGGTTGTTTTCAATGTGCAGTTGTTTTGTTTAGCAAATGGCCATAAGTGTTTGTGCCGTAAGACTTGAAATCAGTGTTAATAGCACACCAGGTAATATGCTTGCCTTTGGTGCAAAGCCTGTGGGTTCTACTCCTGTCCTATG
The DNA here is from genome assembly GCF_019279795.1 of Protopterus annectens. Classification (NCBI taxonomy): domain Eukaryota; kingdom Metazoa; phylum Chordata; order Ceratodontiformes; family Protopteridae; genus Protopterus; species Protopterus annectens. The sequence continues at coordinate 418,140,710 of NC_056741.1, forward strand.
TATGTGGATTGCTGACAATGGGGTTGCTGTCATCCTTAGATGAAGTAACTAGGAACCTTTTGTCAGCTATTCCCTTTTGCAGTATTACCATCTTACCATTTTTAATGAAAAATAGGCAATTAATTCTTCAAAGCATTCTACAGCTATGTCAAGAATCTAGATGGCAACACCCGGATCTGCTCTGAGTTACAGCACAAAGGCATGAAAATTACAGAACCAACTGATATTGCCAACATTCTGGCAGATAGGTTCAGTGCTAACTTTACCCCCCTCTCACCCCCTAAAGGGCCCATATCTAAACAGGAAGAATGGAGAGTCCCTGTAATCACAACTACGCAGGTAAAAGCTGCACTCTCTAAAGCCAAAAACAGCATCCATGGGACCGGACAACATCCCAGGCTGCGTTTTACACGAACTTCAGAATGAACTGGCTCTCCACTTAAGCACAATGTTCAATAATAGCCTCGCATCAGACTTTGATCCCACTGAATGGTGCACAGCAACAGTTATCCCACTCTGCAAAGGGGGAGCCACCACTGATCCTGGGAACTATCGACCTATTAGCCTGACAAGCCTGGTCTGCAAGGCCATGAAATGTATCATCATGGAACTCATAAACAAAGACATTGGTAACCTCCAAACTCTGGATCCCACCCAGTTCAGGTTTGTGAAAGGCAGATCATGCCTCCTGAACCTGATCGACTTCTTTGAGGCAGTTAACAAAACCGTGGATGAGGATAAGGTGGTTCACACAATCTATCTTGACCTCGCCAAGGTTTTCGACACCATCCCCCATTCTGGAATTATAGCTAAACTCACTATACTAGGTATAAATCCCTACATCACAAGATGGGTTGCCAACTGGCTCACTAACAGAACCCACACTGTAAAAGTTGCAGACTCCAAATCTGACCTCAAAGCAGTGACAAGTGGAGTACCACAGGGTTCCGTCCTGGGACCTCTCCTGTTTGGTATCTATTTCTCTGAAGTACAGGCTAACACAGTAGGCCTCTGGCTAACAAAGTTTACAGATGACTGCAAACTAGGAGCCATAGTCAAGTCCCCAAATGATGTGGACATACTACAAAAGGGCCTCATTGAGACAGATGTCTGGTGTCAGAGCCATGGCCTCAAGCTCAATGTCAAAAAGTGCAGTGTCAGCTCCTTTGGTAAAAACTCTGTACCCGTGAACTATCACATAGGCAGCATTCTACTTAACACTGAATTTGTGATAAGAGACCTTGGGACCCAGGTGGACAGTTGTCTGTTCTTTGATAGTCACATCGCCACAGTAGTCAGGAAGTCCTTCTACATGGCACACCTCATCATAAAAGGGTTCTCATCCAGGAAAAAAGAGGTTATTGTTTCCCTCTACTCATCACTCATTAGACCCATTATAGAGTACAACACTCCTTTTGGAATGTACCTCACAAGACATCTGCAGCAGCTGGAAAAGCCACAGAAGTACCTCACAAAGAAGATTACTGTTCTCAAACAAATGTTGTACACTGACCGCCTCAAAAAACTCCAGCTTTACTCCATAGCATATCGCCTACTCCGAGGTGATTTCTGCCTAACATATAAAGCTATGTCAAACTCAGAGCTGTTGGACATGCTACACCTAAGGAAATCCCAATCCCTCCGAGCTACATGCTCTAGGGACCTAAACCTTGTCGCCACAATAAGCAGGACATGCTGGAGGGATAGATTCCTGTCCCAAAGACTTCCTATACTCTGGAACAAGCTGCCCATCTATGTCAAGCAAAATTCTTCATCAGCACTTTTCAAGAAAAATCTTGATGAGTGGATGGGAAATAGGAAATACACCCCGGGGATCACTTCAGTGTCTCTGCTGGACAGTGGCACAGGAAAATAACTTTCTTGGGTGGCATAAGTTATGGAACCTTGCTGGCTAGGCTTACGTAGGCCCTTAGGCCGATAGCCTAGTACCTACCTATGAATCTAAGGGCAGCAGGCACTGAATTTGCAGATGAAACAATGAAATGTAAAGTTGTTTGCCAGCAGCAACCTCTTCATTAGCTGCAGATCTCTTTCGTGTGGAATTATTCAAATGACTTTATCTTCTGCAGAGATTGTGCATATTGACTGATTTTGGTGGATTATAATGACCAAAGTTTGAGTGGCCTTTTACGGTTGAAACATTCTGAAATGGGTAGTTTTGTCTCCATTGTTTCATACGTTTTGCTTCATTGCTTACTGGAAAAAAATGTTCAAAACTAAAAATTTAAGACATACTCTTAGAAGTGGTGCCATATTATGCAAGGAATCTAAGTTAATACAATCAACAAGGTGAATCAAAGAACTCATACATGTATGCATGGCCCTAAAATGTGTGGAAGGGGAATATGGTTTGAAAACAGGCTAAAGGTAAACTTAATCTGCCACTGGCCAGATGAATTTTCCTTAAATCAATGCAATTTCAATGAATATGAGTTTCTCTAGAGAAGTTTACTGTTGTTCATGCTAAGTCTGTTTTCATTGCAAAACTGCATTGTTTTGTTAAACACATGGCTATCAGTGTCTTTGCTATATAATTTGACATAAAAGTTTTAAATTAATTCCAAATATCTGTGATCAGTGTAGAAGTAATGAAGAAAATAGTGTGTACCCTGACGGGTCTGAACAATCCTGATGGTAACAGGGGAGAGATAGCCAAGTAATGGGACACCGCAATGGCTGGGGGGGTTACTTGGGTGGGGTTGCTATGGGGGGGGCTGCTGCAGGAGGGCCAGATCCAGTACACTGCCTAGGACTTCAAATGACCATGATTTGGCTCTGGGTTTTTGACCTGTAGCATATTTTAGAACTAACTTAGATCCTATAGCAGCAGCTTTCCCACAATGCCTTAAGGCAATGGCAGCTGCCGCCAGGACAGCAGATATGGCAACTTCACTTACACTTGGACACAAAACCTGTGTCACAGTTACACATTCTGTTGATGCCTTGTTATTAAAAAACAAGAGTCACTATCAGCACCTCAAACTTCTAAATATGAACTTTCACTATTAAATAACCCTTCCTGAAAATGATTAGGTGTCCACCTTTGATCCCTGCAACTTTAATTCCAACAAAGGATAAAAAGTACTTCACAACTGCATGCTTATTGTTAACCATGTGCTTCATCCTAGATATGGCCTGATAGATGTACAAAACGCATCCTGTTTGTAGACAGATTCTGCCTTCACAGAGAAGATGGCTCAGTCATGGCAGCATTTTCAGCTTGTACTGTGGATCAAATCCTGCTTACAGACATTTGCATGAGAATGTGTAGCTCAAGTGACAGTATTAATAGCTATCACTGAAGCTTGCAAACTAGCTAGAGATAAAACGGCCAATATATTCACAGACTTACATTATGATTACGGAGTAGTTCACAATTTGTGGATATAACACAGGAAAAAGAAGATATTTAACATCATCGAGTTCTGTAATAAAAAATGCATTTTTGCAGCTCAGTTGTTATATGCACTATTATCACTGAAGGAAATAGCTATGATTAACTGTGTTGCCCAGGAGACTGATGAGTCTTAAATTCAAAGGGAATTACCCCTGCATATAAACTGACTGCATGTTATAACCCTGTTCAGGCTTTCTTTTTTGTAGTAATTTCAACTTGGAAATGTTCCTGTGTCATTACAAGAAATGTATTTTAAGAACAGGCTGGAAACTTTGAAAAGGTTGTTTGTCTTTTGGCTATTTCCCAGTAAGGGGTCACCACAGTGGAACTCCGGTCCACTAATGATTGGCAGTAGATTTTTACGAAAAGATGAGGTGAGAGCTTGATGCCCAACCTTCAACGAAGGCATGCCCATTTACGCACGCATGTCTTTCGAACGCTACCCAACCAAGGGGAGGACATGCAGACTCCACACAGAAGGCACTCCCAAGGCAAGCCGAGAATCGAATGGGAGAATCTCTTGCTGTGAGGTAACAACACTACCGCCATACCACTGCGGCAAGACTGGAAACTTTGAAAAGGTAAGGTGGATAAATAATTGCTGTTGCTATTCAATGGACTAAACTGTGGTACTACCATACATCTCAACCTCTTACTGCAAGAAATTTGGACAAAGCCTGACAAAATGGGGGGAGAAATGCCCCATAATAGTGATATTTTTAAATATTGGTCTTTTAAACTTAGAAAGTTGGTAGAGTAAGAGGGTTTGTTTAAACATACATTTTCTGAAGGATTTGAAGTCTGAAACTGAAATGTATGTCATTATTTAGTGACTTCAAGCCTCAGATGATCCCAGTGATTTGCCGGAAAACTGCAAATTTTATGAGGAACAGACCAAAACTATGAGCTGAAAATCTGAAATGTTGAGAGATATGTAGCTCTAGATTCATTTTTAACATAGTTAGTTGAGGTGTATAATCTGCCCCTCCCACTGGGAAAAATACTGTTATGTGACAAATCACCGCTGACTTGTATACCTCTTATGTCATTAAGTCATCCAGCATACAGGTAATATACAGCAGGCATGCAGCTACCTGCAGATAAGAGTTTTTTGACCTAATGCCACATGTGATGTTATCACACAGTGATCCAGATGACCTGCCTTTACATAAATCATGTGAATCAATTGACCAAGCATCATTTGTGGGGATCATCATTCCATATACACATGATCAAAATACATGTGGGAGTCAGCAAAATAGTCTTCCAACTAGAATAACTCATCCCTGCTTACAATTCCTTGAAAAGCCACTGCAGTTATTTTCATTTCAACACTGGTATAACTTTATAATCATGGCCCTTGATATAATCAGCTTTGTCTTGCTGCTGCAATTTTTACTTCCTGATTCACTGAACATCACAAATATTATTTTTTCTTCCACCAGGAGAAGGGCAACATACTGGTATCCACAATTCAATACATTAACTGCCATGCGTTATACTTAACGCTAGAACTTTTTATGTGTCAAACTCCTGGTTGCAAATTGCCATTCCTTCTGCCTATGAGACAGGCATGCCAATGACAGCCATCCATGCAATGTATCCAGAATATCCAAAGTCTCGCAAAATGACTCTAACTCCAGATTCCAACCACCATGATGATGAAAAGGACAAACTATTTTCATCCATCTCCATGCTCAAAGACATTGCTATGCATGTGTCCACTACAAAGAACTTATCCTGTTGGTGCAAACCGGAGTGAGACTTTTCTTACCAAACATGCAGCAGATAGAACAATATTGCACAGCAAACACTTGCTGCCAACATGGCAACAGTTTTTATCAATATGGAAAGCAGGCATCCCTCACACATGACATTGATGGATGTTTCAGTATATACATAGCATCAGCTTGACTGGATAGATTGCACTGATGGTACCATTTCTCTGACTATTAACAGCATTATCCCCTTCCCAAATGACAGAAATAGACATGACACTAAAGAACTGTTTGACTTTTTTTGCCTAAACCACATACCAACCTCATCTGTAGAACTATGCAACAAAATCTACATTAGTTGTGGCAACAAAGCATATTGGTGACTCCCGAAATATGTGAGGGGATAATTGTTACACTGGATATGTAGTACGAGCTAGTCTTCATGCAGATGCCATACCTTCAGTAAAAATCAGAAATGTTTGATAAAAAAAAAGAAACTCAGACAGCAAAGACTGTAACACTTAAGAATCCAAATAGCAAAATTGATGCAACATGGATTTACCATCACAACCTACAACAAGTTGCGTTTAAGTGACTTTCCCATATGGACTTGAGTGATGATGTCTTAAAGAGGCACCAAAAGCTATTTGGAAATAGAAAAAAATGTCTAAACTCAGAAATTTTGACTAACATGACCTTAGAGTCTCTGTCAGTCAGAAACTGTCAAACTGACTGCCATGAGGGCTTTACTGCTGCAGAATAGGAATTGTGCTGATTGCAATTATTATTGTTATATTATTTCTAGTTTTATTTTTGTGCATAGCTTTGATATCAAAATTATTAGCTTCTGGGTCTAAAATAAAATTGCAGAATATAGAAATGAATCAAACAACTTGACTAATATTGAAACAAAATCAGATTCCATAACAGCATTAATTACTAGTTTTGGAAAGATTTATGTTAATGTTTTTAGACAGAATAATAAACCAAAGAAGTTTACATGTCAAAAACTTAGCATTGCAAGTACTTGGGATGCATTTGCTGCCAATAAAATGATATTCTATAAAAGTCTGAGAAAAAAATGTACATGCAGAGAATATGTTGGTGCAGCATATAAGAAATGTTGGAATGTCAGATGTTGTCTGCATGTTTGCAAGTGTCAATTTTGTAACAAGGAATATAGTGTGAGTTATGATTTATAGCATCATTTGGGGGGGCTGTGAAGGAATCAGATCTATGAGAAAATAAAGCAAAAGTGAAATTAATTCTAAATTAATATACAGTCTAGGTTCACGGGATTTACATTAGTATTTCTTATCTGAGACATATTTAGTTAACTCGGTCATACTACAATAGAATTAGTTATTCAGTATGGTCAAGGTTGTTTCCTCAGCCCAGTTTGCAACCCATCTTGTGATGTATGGGTTAACTAAGCTGATGAGTTTTCAAGGTATTGTATCAAAGGCCTTCGCCAGATCGAGGTAGGCTGTATGGACCGCCTTTCCTCTCAAATGGCTGTTGTGACTGTTGAAAAAGTCAACCAGTTCTCACTTGGGCGTTGGAGATGTTTGGGGGGCTGCAATCGCTTGGTATAGATATCTCTCCTTTTGAAAAGAAAGCAGGGGATATACTCTTAGTTGTGATGGGAAGCAGAAGGATACTGTTAGCAGGATCTTGCAAAAACATGTATTGTTCTTTCTGGTCAGTAGGCTAAACATTAATAATTATTTTATTTATATTGTGTGATTTTGCTATAAAAATGTGACCTTTCCCTCAGCATTCCAAAATACACGTTTATTTCTTTTGGTCTTCCACAATCATGTTCTGAAGTGATTTCTTGCTTTGCTGAAACCTTTTGTTTCATGTTTGCTTTTCCTTAACAGTCTGGACCCCATGAGATATGTCAGAAGCTTATCTATACCTTTCATAGGTGGTTCTTTTAGTGGACTCCCCCTTATGGTCCTCAGCTGCTGTGTCAGGCGGGCTGCCTTACTTTATGCTATCAAAAAGTGGAAAAAACAAACGGACAGCTAAAAGTCCAATTTTTATTGATGTAGTAAATCTACATTAAGCACTTTCATCTTGTTGAAAAGACTTCGTCAGAATGTGCAAGCATAGCAACTGATGCAGTATAAATAGGCTAACCTAACCACCTGACTAATATTTTAAATTAAAACTAGGTTTCTGCCATGTAAAATTTAAACACCTTTATGAAACTTCCCTCAACAACAATGTACAAATAAATCTAATAAAAAGTAAATATGTGCATTAATATAAAAACACAGATAAATTAAGACAAACCACTGTAAAAAATTACAGATGAAAAAACATATAAACCAAACCACATGCAAAATACTCCCTCAATGAATAAGAGCTTCTGTCAAGAACTAAACCAGTGCTCCTGCCAAATGTTAAAGTGCCCACATTACTTTAAGCCTCAAAACTCTTCTTATGGACACCACATCATTTAGACCTGAAAAAACAGTAGCATGACACCTGAGCTGCCATTTTAATTCCTTCAACTTTAAAAATTCATCAACTGGCCCCCCTCTCGGACCCAGGTCAACATGATCATAAAGGCCCTAAAATATTAACCATCTTTAAGGACCATATTTACCAACACCAATATTGTATTATCAAAAGGGATGACAACAATGTTTTATTTAAGCATATTAATTGCAACCCTACCCATTATTTTAAATTCACAGTTATCGATCATGTTGACCTGGGTCTGAGTGGGGGACCAGTTTTGAGGCTTAAAGGACATCTGCTTTTAGTACATAATTTTAAGGCTTCTAACATGGGCCTCATACCAATAAGCCTCATTCAAATATATGCTCCTGAAAATCACACCAAACTCATTGCACATTCTTCTACTCTAAGCGAAGAGGCTTGTTCAGCTTTGTCAAATCTTGTGATAAAGTGCTAAGTACAGTGGGCATGCATAGGTGGGTCAATGGCTAGGCAGAAATGTGTTGAATAATATTATTATTAACAAAAGTAGGCAGTGTGATCCTCATACAATGTTTCCCTGCCATTTCTCCCATCCTGACACCATAATGCAATACCATGTATTTTCATTTTGTGTACTGCTGCCACTAAGATGGGTCATGCTACAAAGCTGCCCAAAGACGCAGATCACTTATTGACAACATCAGTAAGTGTGCACACAAGAGCACTAATGTATTTCTCTGGATTGTGATTTGTTGAATGGCCAAGATTTTCAAGGGCACAGATGACAGCAGGCTGTCAAATGCTGCCCTAAGGATAGGAAGATACTGCTGTGCTTGCTATATGGGGACCACTGGAAGTGTCTGACTGGGCACTCTTATGAGGGTCCCTAGCATAAAGTTGAGGCCTGCTGGTCTTGTCTCAGGAGCAGTGTTGGTGACACTTCAGTGACCTGAGGAAGTATCATCCTGACACTCTGAACTAACAGGAAAAAGAGGTGAGAGAAAGAGCCCCCTCAAATGTATTGCAAACATGCATGGCTGATCACTCATTATTTCCCCTTTAGATAAGTGAAACTTTACTGAACATTTTATTGATGTGTAGAGATACTTGTCCTTGGTTTTCATCTAATGAGAAAATATCAAAGAATGCCCTGCTGAAGGGTAAAAGAACAGAGTTGCTCACCAGGTGTATTTAGTGTTTAGGTATATTACTTCAGCTTTAGCTGTACCCACTGGTGTAGCTTGTATAAGTAGCAGTTACACAGTCCTCTCACCATTGTTTACACAGCAGCACAACCTCTCTAGATATATACTGCTCTGCACACCCACATTTGAAATCCACATTTTTATGGTATACATACACATTTTTGCTTGTAAAGAGATCATCGTATTTGTTTGCCTGCATACACACTGCCTTAAAGTGGCTGACATGCAGGGCAGTTGGCACATCCCTGTGTTGTGCACATTCACCTAGTGCTAGTATGCATGAGCTGTGGGGGGGGGGGCAGGGTTGGGGAGCTGTGCAGAACTGGTGATGGAATGAAATTCCATGTTGGATGATGTTGAGTTGGGCGTCTGTGTTGAAGGAGAGGGTGGTGTAAGTTTGTGGTGAGGGTGGGAAGAGCCATACAGTCCTTACTAAGGGGATGTAGGGTAGGGCCTTGCATCACTCCACTATATGTTCCTGCCAGTGACAAGTTTGTCTGACATACCCCTGGTAATTGTGTTTCAAATATGTTGACTTCCCTGGAGCATACCAAGTTATCTTATAGGCTTTGCAAAGCACCTGCTGATACCTGTGTCTGTCAGGCATGATTTCCATTCTCCCCGTCATGCAGCACAGTGTTCTTGTAGGGATGTTGGGTTGCATAGGTGTTACCACTGACATATGGCATGCCTCTACCCAACCACATCCAACCACATCCAACTGCAAGTATGACAGCGGTAACATAGCATACTGCTCGCAGAGCTTACAATAGGGACATTTGAGTTGATATACCTAGGTAGAAGTAGAGATGGCTTAGTAGTATACCTAGTGGTTTCTGTAATACAACATTAGGTAACATTTT